>NC_089594.1:15259086-15453830 GCF_019320115.1 Miscanthus floridulus | reverse complement strand
CCAAGGGCCACACTGGCTTCGTCCACAGTTCGGCCCACACCGCGTGGCTCACGGTGGACTCGTGTTCACGGTCCATGGACCGTAGGCCTGTGTCTTCGGTGGACCGAGTCTACTCTTCTTTCCCTTTGGCATGGTCTATGTGCACTGAGTGCATGGTGTGTGCGGCCGGTGAGGGGATCCTCTACTTCCTTCCCCGGCGTTTTCCTGCCGGTGGTGAGCTCACCGGCGAGCTCCTACGGCGGCGCTGGCGTCCAATTGAGGTGGGGAAAGCATCGCCAGACCTCGACGTGTAGTGGTGGTGGGTCAGGTGGCGGCCAGGGCTTCATGGGGCTTCGGCCATGGTGGTCGGCGGCTTGGTCGTGGCGGTGGCTCGCCGGCGGGTGCATCTTGGGGCAGTTCCAGGGGTCCTGGTGCCCCGTTCTCTTTCAGACGTTTAGCGGGCGACATGATATAGCGTCGACGACGACCTTAGGGCGTGGCGGAGTCTTACACGCGGTGGTGGTGCATGGCGGAGCTCCGGCCGAGGTCCGGTGGTCGTGGCCAAGGCGCTGGCGGCCGGCTAACGATGTCTCGGTCTACGCGGCTATCCTCCAGACTTCACGGCGGTGCCTACTACGGCTATGCCCTAGTCCAGCGAGGCGGCTAGGTTGCGCACGGGTGGCCGCGCCAGGACGCGGTGTCGTGAGCGCGGCGAGCGCGTGCAACTGCTACGTCGTTTCATGGGCTAGTAGAGGTCTCAGCAAGGACTCAACCGAGTGGTGCTGGCGGCGTTCGTGGGTGGTGCGGCGGTGGCGAGGCGCGTCGTCGGGGTAGGCGCTCAGGGCGGCGCCAGGGCTTCGGTGATCATTGTCTCCGAGCTCTCTGTTGCCTCCCCTCTTCCGAATCTCCTGCTCGGCCCTCTTCTCTCGGAGGAGTGGTGGGCAGTTGGGCCACCGAACGACGGCGTCGTGGGCTGAGGAATCCCTAGGGCGCTCAGAACGTCGCTTTATAGCCCCGAGGTCCGAGCTCCACCCATGGCGGACGGGTGCGAACGACTGACGATGCACCTGATTGCATCGGACGGTATCGCGGGCGCGGGTGGTTGGCGCGGAGGTTGCGTGGGCGTGGCGCCAAGGGAGCAGGGCCAGGTGATTCGCGTGACCCTGGGCCCGCGGCTGTCATTTTGGCCGGGACAGATCGATGGAGGAGGAGGTGCCGGCGTGGGGAGGAAGAAGATACTGTGACCGGGAGTGGCTGACGCGTGGGGTCAGGTGGCAGCGACAGCAAGAGGAAGCAGAAGGGCGCGCGGGCGTGAGCAGCGCGTTTGGGCCGGCTTGCTGGGCCTGGTGCTGCCGCGCGTAGGCTGGGCCGGCTAGCGGGCCGAGCAGGCCGTGCCGGCTGCGGGCTTTCTTCTTTTTCTTTTCTGTTTTGTTTTTCTTCTTCTTTATTTGAATTCAAATTTGGTTTGGAGTTTGAATTCAAATCTGGTGTTCCTCATCCATTGGATTATTAGATGTGTGGTCCACAACAATCTTATACATGTTAGGAACTTTATTTAGCTATTTTGTATAACAAAAATAGGTGTAGTTTTGTTATACAAAAATAGAACTAGTTTTTTCTTTAAGCATTTATTCTTTGGTTTGATTTATAATACTTATGGTTTATTACTTTAAAAGAGTTTGTTAAGCATTACATAAAGCAAATGGAAATCCAAATCACCTTTTGAATTAACCATGTACGCTACATTTTATTTGTTAGGATTTAAATAAACATAATTAACAAATGACATGACATGCTCATGAAATTGTCTAGTTGGGTTACATCTAATGCAACACCTAGGGTTGGCTCCTACAGATGTCACTCAACATTGCATAGGGTAACAATAAAATTTTTGTAGTTGTGATTTTTGATGTGTGAATTTTTAGGTTGTTACAGTTATCCTTCGATTGTGATTGGCGGACAGAGAAGTTTACGGAAGAGCAGGACGAGGCGCTTCGGCTCCTCACGTCTCTCCGAGTCCTGTGGTTCGATGACTGCAGAGCTCTACGGTCCCTCCCCCAAGGGTTGCATCGCCTTCCTTCTCTCCAGGGATTACATATCTGGGGGACTCAAAAAATCAGATCGCTGCCTAAGGAGGGCCTCCCCGATTCACTGCGACTGCTACGCATAGTTCATTGCAGTCCCGAGATTTATGAGGAATGCCAGAAATTAAGGGGAACGAGGCCAGATATAGATGTCCGTGCCTCCATTCCTCGAGTGCAAAGCTGAGTCTCTGCTTCTGCGTGCCTTTCACACACTCTGCTTCAACTCTGCTTCAGCATGCCTTTCAATCTGCAGGTTAGTTCCAAATATATATAAAAAAACAGCTTATTATGTTCCTCGATTTATGTTTTCATTGACTGTGCAAACTGAATTGCTTTTTCTCATATAGATATGTTCCATTCTCAATTCTTGTCCAGCGCTTCATTTTTTTAATCAACAAATTTCATTTCTCCTACAGTTTCAACTTTTGGATCATATTACTTTGGTATAATTGTCTGTTGGACATCCAAAGTGATGGTCTTTTGCTGACAGACACCCACTTTAGAGCATTTTGCCAGAAGACACTCTGGTTAGGTAAAATTATGCCACAGGACACCGCAGACCGGTTGCAGCCGGTTGAGGAGAGAGAACAACGGTGAAATGACATTCTTGACCCCACCGCTTTCTTCTTCCTCTCTCCCTTTCTCCGGCCGGCGTGGCTGTTGCTACGCGTGCGCCGCTATAGCCCACTGCCACACGCCGCCGCTTGCCCTAGCTTGGTTGCTCGCGCCACAACCGCTGCTGCTTTCTTGCTGAGAGCGCTCACCTGGAGCAGACAACAGAGGCATGGAGCATCTCTCTCGTGACGCCCGGAGCAGACAGCAGAGGCATGGACACCGCACGGTGGGGTACTGGAGCGTGATGGGCGCGCGCCCCAGCGACGCGTGCGCCGCGGAGCCGCGCGGCTGCACTCCGCGAGGACGGGCGCGTTCTTGTGCCCCGGCTACGACGCCCGGGCGCCACAGCGCCGATACGCGCCACGCGCGTCTGGCTGTGCGAGGTCTGTGAGCAAGCCCCGCCACCGTCACCTGCCACGCCGATGTCGTCGCGCTCTGCTCCGCCTGTGACGCTGACATCCACTCGGCCAACCCGCTCGCGCGCTGCCAGAGAGCCTCCCCGTCGCGCCCCTTCGGTGCGCTCGCTGACGCGCGCAGCCCTTCTCGTCCCGGCCTTCGCCACCGCGGCCGCAGCGGGGGCCAAGGCTCAGGACGCCCGCTGCTTGCCTCCTGCATCAAGTGCTGGATGAAATTGCAGTGTGCTCGCTTCAGAGCTGCAATCGATTGATGGCAATGCATGCAGGGCGGCATCCTCCTCGGCCCGTCGGCGCTTGGCCGGAACAAGGCCTTCCTCAACCATGTCTTCCCGATGGAGAGTCTCACCGTGCTCGACACGCTGGCCAACATCGGCCTGCTCCTGTTCCTCTTCCTCGTCGGCCTAGAGCTGGACCCGGCCTCGCTTCGCCACATGGGCAGCCGCGCGCTCGCCATCGCCGTAGCCGGCATCTCCCTCCCCTTCGTGCTCGGCGTCGGCTCCTCGCTGGCACTGCGCGTCGCCATCGCGCCCAATGCACCGTGCGGCCCGCTCATCGCCGCGGCGGCGGATGACGACGACGGGAGCAACAAGGCCGAGGCGGCGTCGTGGCTGCTCGCCGAGCCCGACAACAGCCATGAGGACATCGTCGCCGCCACTGCCGCTGCTCTGCGCCTGCGTGGTTAGGGCTGGTCGATGGCGGTGGCTGCTGCTCATCAATGGAAGAAGAGGAGGAGAAAAGGAGGAAGAAGATGGCAGGTGGGGCCCGCACATCAGTGAGAGGGAGAGGGGCAGACCCAACTATAGCTCAGGGGCACCGGATGTCCAAAACAAAATTTTCTCTCTCCTCAACCTGCTGCAACCGGTCCACGGTGTCCTATGACCTAATTTCACCGAACTAGAGTGTCTTCTGGCAAACTGTTCAAAACGGGGTGTCCGCCAGCAAACGACCATCACTTTGGATGTCCGCCAGACAATTGTCCCTATTACTTTCTAGCATTTTTCCTCTTGACACTACTACAAAATGTTACTATAGGGGCGGCTCTAGAGCCTCTGTAGGGGCGGCTGCGCCAGCCGCCCTTCCCAGGGTGTTCCTACAGAGGGTGCCTCTGTAGGGGCGGTTTCCTGACCGCCCCTGCAGTGCCCTCTGTAGGGGCGGCTGGTGTTTTCAGCCGCCCCTACAGTGACCTCTGTAGGGGTGGCTGGTAACATCAGCCGCCCCTGTAGTGGACTTCTGTAAGGGCGGCTGTATCACCAGCCACCCCTGCTGTGTGTATTTGTAAGGGCAGTTCAATCAAGAACCGCCCCTACAGTGGATTTTCCAGCAAAAAAAATAATAATTCAAATTCAAATCTGACCACACACACACATATATATATATATATATATATATATATATATATATATATATATATATATATATATATATATAATTCAAATTCGAATCTAACTGCGACAAATATACATATATACATCCACAAACACAAGACCATTATTTAGAACATCATCACAAGTCATAATTCACAAAAATCCATCATTACAACATTACCAACAGGCAGCTCTTACAGAAGAAATGTATCATGAAGTGGTTTTGTAACACATACATGCTGCAGCTCAAAATCCCCAAGAGCAGGATGATGAAATATAGTTGTGTTTCGAGTTTGATTGGTTCTTATATTCCTCTCACGCTCTACTGCCTCGAGCAGCTCCTGACTGAGATATCAGTAAAACTAGAATTAGCCAGGAAGTAGCTACTTACTAGTCTAAGAGGATCAAAATGGTAAGCATAGTATTTGCACAGCCAAGAACTTGCCTGGTAGGGTCCTTCATACTAATAGGCTGCCAACACATTGGGCACTGTGAACTTCTCTGGCACCTATACAAAGTCCCATCAAGCATTAGCATGAAGAAAATTGAACAGGAACCAAATATAAAAATAGTCCGGGTCTACTAACCATTCTGCATGCATGGCTAAAATTCAGTGCCTTTTGCACATATAAAATATTTTTACAAGATGGGAAAGAGTGGAATCTGATTTATACCAATAGCATATGACTAGCAACATTGATAGAACCAGACAGAAAAATAAGGAGAGCACGGCAACTACAACTAATATGATAATTAAAAGGTCAAGCATTTTGATTACAACTGTTCATAAAGCCAGCATGGAAAGTGTTTGTTGAGCATATGAAGTTATCACTAAATTTTGTCAGTAACAAAACAGTGCAGTTCAATAATAGCTCATCCCAAGTCGAGAAAGCTGTATACTATAGAGATGACAAACAACAAATTCAGGGACAATTTCCATGTGCAAAACCCACCTATGTTACAGGCTAAGTAAAGGCAACAGATATGGTCAACTAAACCACACAAGTACCTAAGGAACGGAGATTTCAATGTTCTAAAATGTGCCCTTAGTGATAACCACTAACTTATGCACCAAGATGAATTACTGATGGAACTAGGTACTGTTCACGTACAAGGTGGGAATAATATAAAAAACTGTAACATGTAGGATGCATATATTAGAGCTAGTAACATACCATTCAAGAATGCATTGGAGATGGAACTCATGTTTGCAGCCAGTCAACTAGAAAACAAAGCAAGAGAAAGATTTGGTTACAGAAATAACCCCTATATGCAAAATAGCTCAACTAACAAAATGGCAACTTACCGCAGACGGGTCACTCTCACAGAAAGCCTCAAGGCAAATGCTGCATGCATCATCACATGCGTCCTGAATGCCACCCTCCACAGAGGCTGCAGCAGATGTCAAACTCTCCATCTTAGCTTTCTCATCAGTTTCAGATGCCATTGCAATGGAATCACAGCCCTGAAACCAAACAGGAAAAAAAAGGAGTTCAGAATCAAGAATTTAATTCTCCATAGCAAAAATATTGAGCTGCTGAACCGAGAGGAAAGACAAATATGTTCAGCTATGTATTAGTATTTATTACAAGATCACATTCCTAACAGTATTCAGAAAGTTTTGACATATGGAAGTTATCTTAGACATCTTTTATTGAACAGTCCAGCCGAGACACTAATCACACTAGACGAGGGAACACGATACTAGGAAAATTATCAATATAAAACAACACTCGGTAGGAAAACAACGAGATCCACTTTGCAGGATAGGAGCATCTTATATTTCATTTTACATTCTAATCCAACAAGTTCTACATAATAACATCAACAAAGCCTTGACATATTTATGCAAGCTCTAGAAAAGCATTAGCAACCTCTCAAAAATGCACAACTTTTTAGTAAATCACAATCTAATCATTGGAGCAGCACAAAAACAGAAGGAAAAGTTAATGGCACACAGAATTATCTGTCTCAGCCAAGACATGGGCTCAGCATAAGTACTCCATAAAACTAGCAGACACATGAAAACTAATTTCAGAAATCAAAACTTTAGGTGCAAAACAAAAGATCACTGATTGTCACTGGTACTGATATCTCCCTTGCCATCAAATCATTAGACCTTCCACAAATTGGAACAAATGCATCTCAAATTTCAAGGTGTAACAGGCAATAGAAGAATAGCGACACCAACTTCAATTTCCCGGTATGCATATTTGTGAATTTTGCCGAACACATCAGGGCTCTATTCCATACATCACACTCTCCTTAAAACAGCCCCAAGCATAGAGTCACACTCCTAACCACACATATCACTTAAAAGTGAGTCCATTTCCGATCATGTAGCAATACCCAGTTACAGCGGTACAGCCACGGCACACTCTAGTGCCAAGGCCCATTTCTGGATCAGCAACGGGCTAAGTGAGCCAGACTTGACACAGCGGAATACTCCACATTCTCTCACCTCGGTCAAACTGGACTCAAAACCCCAAGACATCAACTGTCAAATTTCTTCAGCACAAAACATCCTCAATCCCACAGAGGTCCTCACACAAATCCCCGTCTTAAGTATGGCCAAATGGCGAAACCAATTAATCCCCCATAAAAAAGGTTTCCCCCAAAGCAGAAGAGGAACACCAAAAAAAAGGCTACCGTATGGAGCTAATCTCCGAAATCACTCTGAATTCCCGCGTCCAGAACCCCAAATTCCCACCACACAACCCCCCAACCAGCTCACCGCAACGACGACGACCGCCCCCCAAATCGCCCAGGACAAGCAGGCACAGGCACCTACCACACGGATCCGAATTCTCCGCGAAGCAAACCCCAGACGATCCGCTTTCCCGAAACAAACCCAACCGCAATTGGAACGGCCCGAACCCTCGAATCGCCGCCGCAGCAGGACCCGACCGGCCACACCACGGTCAGAGAGGTGAGGAGGGAGGCACGCGGGGGGATCTGGCCTTACCAGGCACCGTCGGGCCGCCGGCGACTCGGCGCACCCCCCGATCCGGCTCGGATTCGATGCGTGTGGCGTGGGGGAGCACGAAACCCTAGCCCTCTCTCTTCCCCCTCACTCTCTCTCTCCTCCTCTCGCTCTTCGATTGTGATGAGGTGTAGACGGGGGACGACCGATGGGGAAAGGCAGACAGAGAGACGAAAAGGGGTGAGACGAGCCACTCGGCCCCACCGCCCGCTCGTGGGCCCCGCCGCCCCCACTCTCTCTTTGTCCACCACCACCGCAGAGGTTATAAACCGAGCCACTGTAGGGGCGGCTGAGGTTATAAGCCGCCCCTACGGTTGAATTTTTTAAAAAAAATTCTAAATCAAAATAAATTATTCACATGTAAATAATAAATAATACAGTACAAAATTTTATAATTATTTTTTATAGATATATTTACATATACAATAACTAAAACAACTACAACAGTTTAAAAATGCAAAATTGAACCTTTAAAAATAGAAAAAAATTTAAATTAAAAAAATTAAAATCAAAACTACTAAAATAATTTTGAGACACCAAATGATCTTAAATGAAAATTTGATAAACATCAAAGTTGTAGAGGTCATGAAGATCTACAACTTTTGTTTTGGTCATCTTGTCATTTGACAAATTTTGAACCTTTCAAATTTGAAATTTAAAAAAATGATAAGTTCGAACCAAAATTTGAGACCCAAAATGTTTTCAACATAAAAAATGATGAATACCGAAGTTGTTTAACTCATTAATATGTCCAACTTTTATTTTAGTCATCTTGTCATTTGACAAAATTTGAACCTTTCAAATTTGAAATTTTGAAAAACGACAAGTTCGAACCAAAATTTGAGACCCAAATTGATTTCAACATAAAAAGCAATGAATACCAAAGTTGTTCAACTCATGAATATCTACAACTTTTATTTTGGTCATTTCTTCATTTAACAAATTCTTAGCACACATTATTCACTAATCTTACACATGTCTCATATAGTTTATAAAACCTTATGAGAGATGTGTCACATTTGTGAACAATGTCGTTACCTCTTTGTCATATGAAGAAATGACCAATACAAAAGTTGTAGATCTTGATGAGTTATTCAATTTTGGTATTTATCACTTTTTGAGCTGAAATCATTCGGGGAACCAAAATCTTGTCTGAAGTTGCATTTTTTTGAAATTCAAAATTTAAATTGCTCAAACTTTTCATATGTATATATTGACAAAACCAACAAAATAAATTGATAGAGAATGATTTTAGATAAGTTTAGGAAAAAAAATCATCAGATTTGGAGTTAGTATGAGGAAGAAAAACTAGTTACAAAGTTGACCCACAGATTAAAAAAAGAAATCACACTGTTCACTATGATCATGTAAGGATCATCTAGAACAGTGTGATTTCTCTTTTTAATCTGTGGGTAAACTTTGTAACTAGTTGTTCTCCCTCATACTAACTCCAAATGTGATTGTTTTTTTTCCTAAAAAATTCTAAAATCATGCTTCAGCATTTAAGTTTGATCAAACTTGGATGTGACAATGTTTTACACATTTTAAAATTTGAAATTTAAAATTTAACAAGTTCAAACCAAATTTTCAAACCCTAAATGATTTCATATGTAAAAGTGATGAATACAAAAGTTGTTCAACTCATCAAGATCTATAACTTTTATTTTGGTTATCTTGTCATTTGACTAAATTTGAACCTTTCAAATTTTGAAATTTGAAAAAAGACAAGTGGGCACTGCAGGGGTGGCTGGTGATTGAGCCGTCCCTACAGATCAGCCCCAACTGTAGGGGCGGCTCAGGTTACCAGCCGCCCTATAGTGCCATCTGTAGGGACGGCTGGACTGCTGGGGCCCGAGGACGCCCACTGTAGGGACGCCCCCAACCCCAGCCGCCCCTACAGTAAAAATGCCTTCGTTCCTGCTGTAAGAATCTGGCGTAGTGTGAGGAATATTGTATTATTGCACCATTCTTTAGTTTTATATCAATCTCATGTTTTTAATTGGTACTTTTAGGAAGGACAGAAAATTGCCCAACAAATACCATGTCCTTATATTACTTAGTTCATTCTTGTTGTTACATGTCATGAATGGCTGCTGATTGTTTGGTTCCGATCCACCTTATTATGTTAGATGTCCTTGATCATGACACATATGCTCATTTGCTGATCTAATATGCCCAATCGCCTTGTTTCTGTCACAGCACTAGTGGTTGCCCCACAGCACAATGAGATGATATGCTGGTTTTCCTTTGCAGGACTTCGCTTCATCATAATGTTACACATCATTCAAAACCATAAATGAACCCAAGCTTGGGTTAAGTAAAGCCTAGGGAATTCTTGACGAGGATGGCTTGGCGCCTACGTTTTAGGCTGAAGGAAAGAACAACCATGTAGCAACACCGGTGCATCCAGAAAATATCAGGTGAGGCAGCAAGTCTATCTGAAGATATTGACAGTCACAAATGAACTTTTTGTGTTTGGCATTGTCTCTTTCTTCATTAATATTATTCCAGGCTTTCTTTTCTTGTAATTTCAGGCCCGTATCTGAAGACAGGAGACGTGGCATCACGAGTCAGACCTTTGATCATTTGAAAACCACTGAGGCACTTTCTGCTTCTGTCAACCAGCTTAGTGTATGGAAGAATAAAAAATGCTTTGGAAGTAATGTGTTTTTACTTTACTCTGTACGTCTATTTTTGTTTCTTCATTTCTATATAAGTGGAGTAACCCTGAGATGTATTGTAAATTGAGGATCCATTGCTTCCTTTGTTTAACACGAAGGGCTCACAATTGTGGATAATAAGACATCCAGTATCATTGAGTAGAGGAAACAAAGAAAATTCAAATTAGAAAGAAACCTGCCAGTTCGAGTTCTCATATGCCGAATTCAGAAGTAGACACACATAAACCCAACGCTCCTGATCTCTCACCATTAACCTGAATCTGCAGCCCAGGAGACTGAACTGTACGCTTCTCGCGACGTCAGGTGCCACATGCTTATATCTTGAATATAAATAAGATATTATACATCCTCTATGTAGACAAACATTTAGTGGTCATTGTTGTCAGATCAACATTAAAGTTTATGTTTTCTAGTCTTATCAAAGGGGGGTACAGCATTAGTTTTCAGTAAGAAATTTTTCTAGCTCCTTTGTTGATCTACTTATTTCTAGTTCTTTTATTTTGCCAATCTATTTATTTCTAGTTCCTTTACCCATCTACGGAGTTCTAGTGTAGTCGAGACTCGAGAATTGACATGGTACCTTCTGAAGTGCCTAATGCTTCCTTATGATTTGTAGCATTATCAAAACATAAGCTTTATGACCATCTGATTAGCGGAGTAAGCTCTTTTCTCTGCTTCAATGACTTAGCAGAACTGTTTTTCCTTAAAACATAAATTTTGTCTTTTCAGTGACGTTAGATGAACGCTTCAGGTAAGTTATTCTTTTGTAGTATCTACCAGCAATGATCCCTTTCTCTTTTCCCCTATAAATCCTTTCAGGTTGCTAATGCAATGGCCGCTAAAGCAAAACTCCTACTCCATGAAAAAAGATTATGTTGAATGGATCCAGATTTTGTGAAGCAGAGATGTGCTCAGCTAGAAGTATAAAACAAGCTCTTGCTAGAAAAAAAGCAGAAAGGCGACAAAACTGAAGAAGATGATGACTTGGTAATCTTTTTTCTGATCAAACTTGTTTGTTATCTTGTTTAATATCTTTTTGTGAATTACATACACCTTCATTTTCAATTCATCAAGAACATTCAATAAGTGATACTTCATCACCAAACTGATAAATGGATATTACTAGTTTACTACATCTGAATCTTGAAATTAAATGAATTGTATATGTAGCTATTAGTGCTCATCATTTCTGAACACTTGCATAAGGATTGAATTTTCAGTACTCTGCTTTTTTTAAAAAAATTGAGCATTACATAAAATTAGATTCATATGAAACTATATTATATGGGGATGAGAAATTTGAGTCCAGTATCTCATTTCAAATTAGCTATAAACTATGCCAGCTTGTTCCTAACAACATCTAAAGAGTATCGCTGCATCCATGAACTATGGTATATAGTACATGGTGTTGTTCTTGTGAACCGATTAATATAACTTATTTTCTCAATGTTATAATGAACTAGTCTTTCTGTACAACCCATTGCTGAAACAGATTTGCATGCAACTGGAGACATTGCTGGGCTATAAATCAATCCTATCACATATGCCTGTGAAAACCGCTTCCTACATGAGACATTAGATTGTCATCAATTCGCCACCTAGGACGATGCTTATTGGATGATGAGGGCATTGATGTTGAAATATGATCCGAATTCTAACGCGAGTCTTGCGGGGATGGCTGAAGGGCTCGCGGTTTGGGTTATGTGTTTAGCGGATTTGTTTCGGTATTGGACTGTCGTCCGTCCGTTCTATATACACATCTTGTAAGCCACACAGGAAGAGCAAACAACTCATTATATTACATGCATTTTGTAAACTCTCATCATATAGTGAAGATCGCCGGTTGGTGCCCGTGGTTTTTCCCGCAAGGGTTTTCCACGTAAAAATCCGCGTCTCGTATTCGATCTTTGTTTACATTATTTGCTAGCAATAGATGACGTATGAACAACATCACCATGTCCTCTTCTATGATGAAAGCATGTTGGCGAAAATGTGTTGGCCGTGGTTGAAGAAAATTCAGCAGATGAATACCACCACCCTATCCCCTCCAGGCCTGAATCTCCTATGACCAGCTTGTGTGAACAATCATAGCCCAAATCCAGCAAATTTCATAATGCCACAAAGTCATATGCATCAGCATCTGAGTTAAGCCCCTATTCGCTTGAACTACTTCAGCAGTATTTTTCAGCGAACGAACAGTGTTTTCCTCTCGTAACAAATCAGCATAACCAGGGCTACATTATATTATATTTGCAGCATAGTCTAGCGAAAGGCATGATTGCCATTGTTGTGAAACAAAAGAAAATGCTGCATTAAACCATGTGAATTCCTTTCAGTGAGCAGCATCTGCATGCTGCATGAGATCAAGCAAGCGACCGATTGGCCATGCTCCACCTGCCATTCAGTTCGTTGGTGAGGAATTAATCACCAGCCATGTTGGTAGATGGAGCAGAACATGCAGATGAAGCGGATGGATAAATGATCGATCATGATAGGCAAACACAGGCCAGAGGCCATATTCAAATTCATCCATGATCGGCAAAGGAAGATCCAAGACAAGACAAATATACAAATAGTTACACAAGCAAAAACTTTTGGAAATTGTAGTTTTGTGGCTCCCATTTTCCAATCCAGAATTAGTATAACAATTTTTCATGAAAGTGGCTGGATCAGACCCCAGACAAAACAAAACAAATGACAGCTGCACCTGTGTGTGTATTTTGAAAGAAGGCAGGTGCGGCTGCAGCTAGCTTCCACTCCACCCAACAAGTGCCTTCCTGCACGTCGATGATCTGCTCGCTCGAGGATTTCCTCTGCTTTTTCAGCGTCTCTACTTCATCTTTTTCAGATGAATCTCTACCTCATTTCACTGTGCATATACTTCCCAGCTGATTCGTTGTAACATACTGTCTCTGCACATATTTCACTGTGAGTTTGCCGGTGGCCAGAGCAGTGTTCGAGGCGACGAGGCAGTCGGAGAGAAAGCCGAGTGGGCGGGGCAGGCGGGGGCGTGGCTGCGGCTGGTGAGGGAGAAGAAGACTGTGCGCCTATATAACTATAGCGGCGCACGCGCGTCGGGTAAGACAGTAAGAGGCTCGTTAGGGTACTCTAGAATGAAACTGTCAATTATTCATCCTAAATAAAAAATATTGCTCAGCAAAGCGCAGCAAAATTTATGGTTTTACTAGCTAATATATAGTATTTTGGTTCTGATACAGCTGCCACCGAACTGTTTGGAGGCAAACCTCAATTTCATCGAGACGATGGAATGTTAGTACATATACACAGGTACACTGCTGGAATCATCTGAAGAAGAAATAAAACCCAGTCTTGCAGGGATGAATGCAGCACGCGCTGCACAGTGGACACGGCGCGGGATTATTGGGGCAGAGGACATGCGTGCATCGTCACCATCCCGCAACGGGCCACCAGCCATGTGAGGTGACAGGGGCTGGGTTCGGCGCGAGAGCGAGACCACCTTGCCGACTTGACTCCAAAGGTCGTCTCGTCTGAAAGGGCTGGCCACCCTGCCGACTACCAACTGGACGCCATCGCCAATTCGCCACCGCGGCATCATTGCCTCGCTACGAGACGGGCGAGGCCTGCTGTGTTTGATGGACAGGTCTGGATCCAACAGTTTTGTTTGGTAGATGAATTGAACTGAACTTATGGTGACCATTCACAGGTCCCAGCTAGCGAGTTTTTCTCCGATCCTCCCTCACCATGCCTCCACAACGCAACCAGATGAATGGTGACGGCAAACTGTAACCCTATGTCAGATACGTTTCCAGTTCAAGTGATTAGTGGTTGTGCATTCTTTTTTGTTAAAAGTAGACTTTTTCATTACTTTCACTTTAAAATCATCTAGATAACCAAATTTGTCTAGTTTCTACGGGTATGAGCGATGAAAGTCATTATGACAGATTTGCGTGCTATCCATGGTTGTTGCCTTTTTGTTTCCCAAAATTATATAACACACATTTTTTTTATTTTGGAATTGACAAGATCGAGAGCTGTTGTCCCCCACCCCCGCGCTGCCCCTACGTTGACCACGTTGCCGGCGGCCAGATCCGCCGCCACTGACCTCGCACCCTAGCCCCGCCGGCCGGATCCCCCTCCCCTCTCCCCAGCGCACCCTTGTGAGTTGTGATATGATGGGAGAACCCTAGGCGGGCCCCTGGCGGCTGCTCCCCACCCCGTGCCACTGCCGCAGGCTGCTGCCAGCTCAGTGGTGGCGGCCCCCTCACCCACCTCTCTCCCCTTCGCCGCAACCTCCTCTCTCGTAGATCCGGCCTCCCCCGCGAGCATCGGCTCCTTAGGATGTTTCATCACCCCAATCCGCCGCCGCCGCCACACTCCCAACCTGGCGAATTTGCGGCGCCCTCCGCGCCGCCGGCCCCAGGAACAGCATCCGCCTCCCCCTCCCCTCACCTCCGCGGTGTTGTGCGGCTGCCGGCATAGGAGATGATGACACCCCGTCTCCCAACTGCCCCCGCCTCCACCGTAGCCTGCCGGTCGCCATTCCGGCTCCGGTAGCCACCACACAGACTCCTGGCGCGTCCGGCGCCGGTCGACCACCTTCCCCCTCTCCCCTAATGCGCTTCCGTTCTTCCCCTATTCCACTGGTAGATCCAAGTCCATACGCTAGGACGAGATCTGCCTCTCCGACGACTCAGATGACGAATGATCCCCTTCGTCGTACCTCGAGGCCGCTCGCCGGGCGCTAACCGCTACCCCAACTGCTTTGGCCATAACTAGGATGTCGAGGCGCCAGGCACGGTCGACTCTGCCGCTACAGCTACAGCCCCAACGGACGGCAGTGGTGGGGCGCCAAGGGTATGCCACCCATGACATCGTCGCTAGCGCCATCATCGGGCAGGGCACGAAGCCCGCAATCTAATGGGTCGCCAAGGTGCCCAGCCGGCATCGGCTCAGACGGACCTAGCTCGCCTGCAACTGCCAGCGCACCAGCGGTTGGGGCCACGCTGCCACGTCTCAGCCCTAGACGCCGAGGGGTGGTAGCGGGTGCTGCCACTTGAGGAGGTACAACGCCCTGCCCAGCAGCCGTAGCGCCAAGGTGTTGTTGTTTTGTCTGACTATGCCGGTGCATGTCGTCCCTTACCCGCCGTGCTCTAGGGCAAGTGCCTCAACTACCTGTCCCGGTCGCACCATGTCGCCACCTGCCGGCTGCCATGCCGCTATCTTCGGTGCTATGGTTTTTGGCACCTGGCGCGGGACTGTAAGTGGCAGCGGCCTGATATCGACGGTGGACGCAGGGCGGTGGGCAGGGATGGATGGAGGATCGTGTGTTGCAAGCGGTAGCGGAGGGTGCCTCCTGCCAGCTCCAGCGCAGCTACCGGCACTGATGGTAGGCGACGATTACTTGCCTGAGACCGTGCCTCGAGCACCAAGTCACCCGCCCACGTCGACCCGGTGGAGTCGGGTGGGGCTATGCATGTGCCGCCTGTTGGGCGAGGGCGTCAGCGCCGACGCACGAGGCGCCAAAGATGGCCAGAGGAAGGAACCAGTGACTCCTACAACGGCAGTGGGGCAGACCATGATCTATCGGCCAGCGGGACGTGCCTTCCTGGCTCTGACCCATTGACGCTGACTGCGTGGCCTCACGACGAGGTCTCTGGTCACGACGCATGGACGACCCAATGCTCGAGGAGTTCACAGCCTCGATCGTCGTTAGCCGGATCATCACGCGCCCTCCACTTGACCGCTTGGCTTCATCTCCGGTGGCCAACCAGCTGGAGGATAGGCCCACGATGGTGGTCACCTATGTCTGCACCTGTGGGTGGCAGATGTCGTCCTAGCATGCTGACTCGGAGTTGGGGACTCCACCTGTGCACACCACTCTATGGGCAGCAAAGTCCCCCCGGTGTCGCCTCAGCATGGGCAGACAAAGGTCACGCCATCGCGGTTGGTGCAAAACGCCCCCTCAGGCATTGATGCATCTACAGAGGCCGAAGAGGGCTACCCGCTAGGCTTCGGTCCGGTTGACCTCACGGCGGACGCCTACCCCCTCAGGCGCCCATTGCCTCTGGGCAAGGAGTCCTGGATGTTCAGTAGCATTCTCTCGCTGACATTCCACGCTTGATCCAGGAGGAATCCTGCCTGCCTCTCCAAACTCATGTGCTTCGGGGAAGACCCACCCTCCGGGTGCCTCGGGACCAACCCAGCGTCAGTGCACCTAGGAGGAGTACGCGCTTCGCTGCTAAACCTCGGGCGGCCAACTCAACTCTTCAGGCACAGGCGCACAACAGGTTCTTATGGCCAAGTTGGGGCTCGCAGTTCCAGCATATCCCGTCAACTCTACAGCTCTATAGAAGATTGTGTTCATCTTTGCTGAACCGCTTTCAGAGTCCAAGCATGAGGCGTTCAAGGTTCTATTCCCTGACAACACGAATACTTTGTCCTGGAGGTTGACACGCTTCTGGCCGAGCTGCCGAGTGCGACGTCGGGTGGCTAGGGAGGTTGTAGCCAAGCTGGCCTTTGACTGGGCGTCGACAGGTTTCCTGCAGTTGTGGTTGTATTTTTTTCCGTTGTAATCCTCAGCTTTTTTGGGTACTTTTTCTATTTTTTGTGTTCTTGGTCCTCCTCCTCTTTGGTAATTTCGGCGCTTATCATTGATGGGGTAGATTGTAATGTTTCTCTACTTATTCTTAATGAAATACGTGCCCAGGCACAGTCTCGAAAAAAAAGAATCAACAAGATCAAATGTTGGAAGACATATTGTCGGTGCGAAAAGTGACCAACAAGTAAATATTTGTAGTTTTACCGTGCGTTGTGATCGGATGTGGCCTAGCACTCAATGACACTGGATTTATACTGGTTCAGGCAACATGCCCTATGTCCAGTTTCAGTCAGTCAGAGACTTTATTCCTAAGCCCAGGTGCTCGAAGTTTGCTGTGGGGTTACAAATGAGTAGGAATAAGAAGGGGGTGTTAAAGGCCGGGTCGGACTCTGAACCGAAGGGCCGAGAGTGATGGGGGCTCTAACGTGCGCTAAGTTTTGGAGCGTATGCTCTGTTAAGCTTTAGAGTTCTAGGGCTATTGGGCTATTTGAGTTCTTAGGTCCTTGTGCTCGAATCGTCTAGCTTCTCTTTTTTGAGGAGAGCTAGAGAGCCAGAAATTGTCAGATCCCTTTATAGGAGAGAACTCATCCCCTTTTATAGTCGAAGGGGATGGGCTCTTACAAGTCAGAGAAAGAGAGAGAATGTATATGTGTGCTACCTAGTCTAGTTGCCCACGCTGTCGGGTACGAGATGATCATTGGCACCCACAATATTGTTTATGTCTAGATGCATGTGGCAGGCTCTACCGTGTTCGCCTGGTATGGCAAATGTCGGCGCCTACAATACTGTTTGGTTTCTGACATGACTGGAAGGTTGCATAGTGCGTATCTAGCATGGCCTGGTGGCACCGTCCTGCAGGTGCGTAGCGTATGGCAGGGTACGGTCCTCGGTATTGCGGTTTGACTTGAGCGCCTTAACTTATCTGCTCCGCCTGATCCCCGTGCCCTCACCGAGCGGGCATCCCTGGTCGGTCATTCCCCGTCAGCCCCGACCGTGTTGGTCGGGGAAGAGCTGCAAACAGAGGTCTGGCATATCCCCGGTCGAAAAAGGAGGTCGGAGTCGGACTATGTCCCCACCTTGGCCAGGCCTTTCGGTCGGGGAACCAGATCATTCTCCCGGCCTGTCATTAGGTATCTAGGCTGGCCCGGGAGGCATGCGTTGTCGCTACGCCGTCTGCTGGGCTAAGTTTTTGTAGGGAAGCGGGACCCTTGGGGACCCTGGGTTTATGAACTCGACAGGAGCCCGCGAGCCCTTTTAGGACTTCTATGAAGTCGTGAAGGGGTTGTTTACACTCGTTTCACGAGCGCACCTAGTGGGTATAAGATCATGGGTCGCCGTCGGACAAGACGGACTACAAACCCAAGTGTCGGGCGTGGCCGAGGGGTCGGGTGAGACAGAGCGCCAACCCATGTGTCGGGCATGGCCGAGGGGTCGGGCGAGATGGAGCGCCAACCCAAGTGTCGGGAGCGGCCGAGGGGTCAGGCGAGATAGAGCGCCAACCCAAGTGTCACGCGCGGCCAAGGGGTCGGGCGAGACGGAGGACCAACCCAAGTGTCGGGCGCGGCCGAGGGGTCGAGCGAGACGGAGCACCAACCCAAGTGTCATGCGTGGCCGAGGGGTCGGCCGAGATGGAGCGCCAACCCAAGTGTCGGGCGCGGCCGTGGGGTCGGGTGAGACAGAGTGCCAACCCAAGTGTCGGGTGCGGCTGAGGGATCGGGCGAGACGGAGCGCCAACCCAAGTGTCAGGCGTGGCCGAGGGGTCAGGCAAGACGATACGCTAACCCAAGTGTCTAGCACGGCCAAGGGGTCGGTCTAGTTTCGTGCATTACCCCATCCGCGGTTTCCACAACTAGAAGGGTTGAGCTAATGTCGCTTGCCTTGATGGCTTGAGTGACGTGCTCGGTGAGCTTAATAACGGGTACGTCCGAGTGGAATCTGGGTCCGTCGTTCATAACGGGGTCGACATAGCCCTCATGTGGCATTCCACTGCTCCTTCACTCGCCTCCCGGCAGATGCCTGAGCCATTCCAGAGACCGACTTAGGTGGCCCGCTGGCCTCCCCTCGATGGAGATTCTATGGACCTGGCTCCAAGTTAGGATCGAACGAGAAGGTCGAGATAACCCTGTCCGCTTTTGAGCAGATCGGGCGAGGGCCGCTGTAATACCCTCGGGGTTACACTATAAATCATTTGCTAAAACATGTCATGATCATCATGTTTATGTTTTGATGCATGTAATATAGAGTGTAGATCGAATTTTGTAACTCGAAACGATGGACAGAAATACGAAACGAAAGTTAAATTCATAGTCACGTTATATCACTTAGGGTTTAAAACCAATTTTTATTAAGCAAAAATGCTATAGAACAGATATGTGATACTTGAATAAAGTTTGAAGCACAAACTTTGTAGACGACGATGAAATACCTACGGTCGAAAAATTATATCACTAGCTAACTGGTCTAATAGCATGGAAATCGAATTTGACGCGAATCCAATCAAGACTTAGTCAAATTTCTAAGGCTAAAAAATGCTTTGACAAAGCTATGTTTGGCAATTTTTGAAGAGTAATTGGGTTAAGGAGTGGTGTGGTTTTATGGCTTGTTTTAGTACCCTAATATGCAATCTTAAGTATAGCAAAGGTGTGGCGATGGGATCAACGGTTTAGTCATGGCTGACGCTTTAAAAAGCGTGCATGGCACGTTCTTGGTCAGGTTCATCATGTAGACGCGGTCACCGCGCTCCTGAGCCATCATCGGCACGCCGGGCGTGCGCACGCGCATGTCTGGCTGAGCTCGGCTGGCCACTATGGCCGGCAGCCCTGTCTTGCAGCTGTCCCTCCTCACTGCCGCGATGCGCGCTGCCGCTGGCGCCGCTGTTTGTGCCTCTAGGGCCGCCCGTGTCGCTCTATGCTCGGCTCTACTCTGCCAGATTTCATCATCATTTCCGCTCGGGTGCAGTGGCATCGCATGGCCATAGCCACCGTCGCCAGCACGCGCACGTTCCCTCTGCGCCGCGTTGTCACGTCGAGTGCACTGCGCACGCAGGCCCACGACACCCCCACGTGCCTCTGCTCCGCCTGGCATCCGCGTCCCGCTAAGGCGGCACAGCGCCCCTTTGCTCGCCGTGCCACTACCATAGTCGCCCTTGCTCGGCCCGTGCGTGCAGCCATCCCCAGTTGCGCCTTTGTCCTCTTCTATTAAGTGGCAAGCGTCATGCCGCGCTTCCCAACCACCGCTGCCTTGAAGGGCGTCGCGCCTGCCATACCGAGCTGCGCCAAGGCAAATTGCAGTGCTCGGTCACCTCTGGGGTAA
This sequence comes from Miscanthus floridulus, assembly GCF_019320115.1. NCBI lineage: Eukaryota > Viridiplantae > Streptophyta > Magnoliopsida > Poales > Poaceae > Miscanthus > Miscanthus floridulus. The sequence goes on along the minus strand of NC_089594.1, from coordinate 15,433,816 downwards.
TTGCGCTCGCTTGAGGCTTGATTGGGAACCTAGCTACGCGCCAAGCCCGCCCGCTGCCACAGCCGTGCAATGTCGAGCTCCAATTTGGAGTTTTCCCCGTCGCCGATCATCTTATGGCTAATTTCTAGCCACCCCAGAGCACCCCTTCAAAGAGCTTGAGCATCCAATTTCGTGGTGCCGTTGTCTTCGCCTTGATTTCCTCTATCCCCTGTGCACCCCACTTGCACCGCCACTGCTTTCCTGGCGCCGCTGACACGGTTGCGCCACCCCAGTCCACCGCTGGGCTTGTAGTGTGCGCGTGGCCAGACGCACCCGGTCCGTCCCCGATCAAGTCACCACCACAGGTAGCTTCGAGGTGAGTTGCTGATGCCCACCCATTGGTTCTATCACCTCAGTTGTGCCTAGACTCACTGGAACACGGCTGTCGCTGTAGCAGGTTGGCCGCCGCCGTGGAGGGAGCTCCTAGACGCATTCCCGCTCGTCTCTTCACCGCCCATCGATTCACGTCTATACCTAGGTGAGCATCGGCCCCTTAGAGGGGGCGGTGAGGGGCCCAGATGGCCGGCGTGGCGGTCCACTGCCATCGCCGTCGTGCCGGTGCGCGCGGGGGTGGCCAAAGGACCGGCCCGTTGTAAAGAAGCGGATGGGGAAGGGCTTATCTGTATAAGAGCAGTCTATAGGAATAGGGTTGCGGACCTCGGGGTGAATCACCGGTAGATCAAGGGCGTTTTCACAAAAGATGCCGGCGCGCGCGGGCCTCCCCATCGCGGGCCATTTCCGCGCGGATGGGCTGCATTCCGTGTGGGCCGCGCCGCTCGTTAGTGGGTCGCGTGGGTTGAATTCAGTTTTTCTGTTCCAGTGAATTAGTAAATGCTTTTCCAATTTAGTTTTGAGCTGAACTTTGGAAATAAATATCAATTCATATAAGTATCCAAAAATTGTGAAATAAATTTTGTTGAGTTCCTAAAAATGTGGTCTACCTGATGGTATGGTTGGTTTATTTATGTCTGTGTTGATGCTAAGGTCTATTAAATTATTTGGAAGTGTTAATGTTATTTAGATTAATAATTGTAGGGATTTTTGTGGCAAATTGGTAATAGCTTTAGCCATGAAATTTTACAGTAGGTTCATTAGATTATTATGTGCTCACTGTAATTTTTGTAGCCTTGGAATAGATTGATAAATATGGTAGCTAGTACTCCTTATTTTATCATATATATAGTAAATCGATATTAATAGTAAGAATGCCTTTAGTTGCTAAGTTAATACATGAAATGTTTCATACCTGCTTGGTGGGAATGATAGGCAACTTAGCGTCTTAGTCGGTAGAGCTAGCTTAGTAGCCTGATAGATGTATTCTTATTTTAAGAGTTGTTGTTGCCGTATTACTGAGTGTTGCATCATCATTTCATGCATGTAGATAACGAGTTGGTAGAGTTCATGACTGCGGGCGAGCAGGAGTACGAGAAGGTAATTGAAGAGTATGAGGAGGAGATTCTCATACAGGAGGGAGCCCCGGAGCCATCAGTTGCTGACTTTGCTGACACCCCGCCTGCCCAAGGCAAGCCCCGGTGCATAACCCTTATTTTGAATGATCACTGGATATATATATATATATATATATATATATATATATATATATATATATATATATATATATATATATATATGTGTGTGTGTGTGTGTGTGTGTGTGTGTGTGTGTGTGTGTGTGTGTGTGTGTGTGTGTGATGTGCATTTATGTTACATGCATTTTTTTGGAAACTATAAGCATAGATATACCTACCTATGAGTCTTACTAGCATTGGTCGAGTAGCTGCTATGCTTAGAATTTTCGGTAGCATGAGTAACCTATCGTTACTCACAATAGGTGATTATTATTATCACTCTCATAATAAAATGGTGAAAGGAAAATGGAGACCGGTTAGAGATGTGGTATGGGTATTGGTGGGTGTAAGAGGTTGTGTCCTATGGCCAATGAGGCATAGCTTGGTTACACTGTTTCCCTGTCTGTGTCGGTTAAGGACCGGCCATTACATTGGGTTCTAGGCAAGTCACAGACTTATTATCCTGAACACATACTTATGTATGGGTGTGGGAAGACTCATTGCTCTCTTGTCATAGGTTCCGGCTCTTTCTGGACTGACTGATTGGAGGTGGGGATGGTGGAGGTCTACGCACCACACTGAGTCCGGGACTCAGGAGCGGGGCTTGGAGTCCAAGTTTGGACGCGGACCTAGACCCTGTGATAGGAGGGTAGTGGGTTGGTCCTGCTTGTGCCTAGGGTACAAGCGGGGCGTGTGTTTCAGGGTACCCAGCTGGGCACATTAATTGTCGAATCACCGGGCGATCTGGTATGGCTTGTCTACAATCTAGCACCGTAGTAAGAACTGGAAGATGAAAGTTGGTGAAATGGAACTGTTTGCTCAACTCTTACTTGAAAGTAGAATAAGTGCTTACATAGAATGGTTAGATAATGAACTAATCAGGACTGCTAATAATGAACATACATAAGGATTCACTATTAGTATTGGTTTATGCAAAAAAGGAAACCCAGCAAATCATAAAGCTTATCATATCCTTTGGAGTTGGGAAATTATTTTCACTAGCTGGATAAGTCTTGTGAGTACATTGTGTACTCAGGGTTTATTTACCCCTATTGTAGGTGTAGCTTGAGGAGTAGCTGTTGTGTGAAGAATTCTTTTGGTGGGCATAGACGGATCCTTGTATATTATCGATAGATGTTTATTTTAATTTTGCTGCTTAATTTCTACACTCTGAACTTGGTTTTGTAATAATGTATTTCTAAGAACTCTGGTTGTATGAAATGGACTTGGTATTGTAAACTCGTTCTCATTATTGGATCCTGGAGGAAAAATGTGGATTATTCGAGTTCTCCCTTGATTTATGCTCGACGGAATCCGCCTGATGTAGCTTGCTTTCGGGGTGCTTAGTGTCTGGTGGAAGACTAGCGCCTCTGAAGGCGTGTTATTTTGGGTGGTTCTACCACAGGTGGCATCAGAGCCAATAATGAGTCTGAGTTTTATAACCCTTTTCAAAACATAAAATTTGATCAACCAAAGTTTTGCGAAAAGTAGGATGCGATAAATTTTGTAAATAAGTATAAGCCCTAGCAATATGGTCTATTTAGGATAGCGGCACTAGTTTTATTCTAATCAGTTTCCTATAGGTACACTAACTTATGCTACGTAAAGATCATTTAGCATATGGAAAGTGAGTGTGCGATGTGCCAAAATATTTTGCGAATGCTGCTATGTTCCATCTTGAGTGAACGGGTAGGCCAATGCATGCATCATGATAAGAGAATCTTACTTAAATTAAAATTTCCCCCCTCTACACGTATAAATTGGGTTAGTGAATTGATAGGATAATCTAAAAGAATGCTTTAATAAATGTCTTATCATTTCTCTAATCTCTTGTTCCTGATCTGGAGGATTATCCTAAATGGTTGGTTCCTATCTGTTTTCAGATGAACTTGAGATCTAGAGCGGGCCATGGTCTTGGCGAAGGCCAAGGTGAAAGTGGCCGGGGCAATGAGAACGGCAATAGGGAGAGCCATGAGGCCCCACTTCAGGCACCTCCTCCTCCGCCACCACCGCCTCCGATGACCCATGCGGAGATGATGGTGGAGATATTGGCTGCTCGTCGCGAGTCAGCCCGTGCCATGGAGCTGTTAGCATAGGCTATCAGTGGCTTTGCTCGTGGAAGCCACTGAGGTAATGGTGGGAACGGGAGTGGTGCCCGTGGTCTCGAGGGACCCTGCTCATATCAGGAATTCTTGAAGATGCACCCACCCATGTTCCTACCGACTGCTGAGCCTCTGGATACGGAGCATTGGCTTCGTATTCTGGAGCAGAAGTTTCTGCTACTCACCATAACTGAGGAGCAAAAGGTGCACTTTGCAGCGCAACAACTGTTGGCTTCTGCCAGTGCATGGTGGGACACCTTCAATGCCATGCAGTCGGTGGATCACCGTGTGACTTGGCAGGAGTTTACTATGGCTTTCAGAGAGTATTACATTCCTGCTAGTGTTTTGAATAGGAAGTTGACGGAGTTCCTGGACTTGAGGCAAGGGAGCATGTCTGTGATGGACTATGTAAACAAGTTCAACTATTTGTCACAGTATGCTGGAACTCATGTCGATACTGATGAGAAGAAGAGGGACCGTTTCTATCACGGCCTCTCTTGTAGCTTGTAGAAGGAGTTATACACAGGAAACTACTAGACCTTTGGTGCTATGATGAATGCTACTATTACCATGGAGGGACTACAGTGTGACTCTCAGGCTAAGTGGAAGCACAAGCGGGTGGCTACTGGGTCTTCTGGTCACCCCTAGGCTCAGAAGGTACAAGTTGTCAAGCGGGTGCCCTATCAGTCTTTAGGTGGGCATTCATTCTGTCAGCCTCAGCAGACCTACCAGGCACCTTCCACCCAGTGTCGTGCACCTACTGAGCAGGTGCAGCAACAACAATAGCCCTAGGGACAGCAGGTTCCACCTCATCAAGGATAGGGTAACAAGCCTGGTGCATGTTTCAAGTGTGGCAAGGAAGGCCACTATGCATGGGAGTGTCTGCAGAACCAGCCTGCACAGTCTGCTCAGCCCTCAGCTAACTCTTGTCTGATCAAGCAGACAATTATCAAGAAGAAGGTGCCAATAAGCCATTCTAGGCAAGTTAATTTCACGGAGGCTGAGGAAATCTTGCAGAATGAACCAATGGTGGCTGGTATGTTTACCATCGATTCCCATCCAGCATATGTGTTGTTTGATTCTAGTGCATCACATTCATTCATGAGCATGGGGTTTGTACAAAGGCACAATATATCTCTTATGGCTATACCTATTGCCTATAGAATCGGTACTCTGGGTGCGCAGTTGTGCGTTAATACTCTGATGGACACAGTTGGATTAGTGCTAGGCACTCACACTTACCGCCTTCAGTTCATGGTGCTACCCGGGCAGGGCATTGATGCAATTCTGGCTATGAACTGGTTGCGTGTATATGGGGTAGTCTTGGATCTGAAGCAGAGAGTTGTTGAATTACGACTTCCTTCTTCTGAGGATAGGATGTCTCTTCTTATACCCTCAGATCCAGTCTTACCAGTTGCTGCTCATGTTGAAGCTTCTCCTAATCTTGCCTCTATTCCTGTGGTCCATGAGTTCTTGGATGTTTTTCCTGAAGATCTACCTGGGTTGCCACCGGATAGAGATGTGGAGTTCACCATTGAGTTAGAACCTAGCACTGCTCCTATCTCCCAACGCTCGTACCGCATAGCCCCGAAGGAATTGGCAGAAATGAAGAACCAGTTAGAGGAGTTATTGGAAAAGGGATTCATCCGTCCTAGCTCTTCACCATGGGTTGTCCAACCATTTTTGTGAAGAACAAGGATGGCACTCTTTGGATGTGTGTGAATTACCACCCTCTTAATGCGGTAACCATTAAGAACAAGTATCCTTTACCTCGTATTGATACTTTATTCGATCAGTTAGCGGGTGCCAAGGTGTTCTCCAAGATTGATCTCCGTTCATGCTATCATCAAATCAAGATTAGACCACAAGATATACCAAAGACAGCTTTCTCTACTAGGTATGGGTTGTATGAATACCTACTCATGTCTTTTGGTCTCACCAATGCTCCTACATTCTTCATGTATCTCATGAATTTAGTCTGTATGCCAGAGTTGGACAAGTTTGTAGTGGTATTCATTGATGATATCTTGATATATTTCAAGAACAAGGAAGAACATGCCCAACATCTTCGGACAGTACTGACTCGATTAAGGGAACACAAGCTGTATGCCAAATTCAGCAAGTGTGAGTTTTGGTTAGATCGAGTGTAGTTTTTGGGACATGTTCTGACACCTGAAGGTATCTCTGGAGATCCAAGCAAAGTGCAAGATGTGTTAAATTGAAAGTCTCCAAAGTTAGTACATCAGATTCGTCCGTTCCATGGTCTTGCTGGTTATTATCGGCGCTTCATTCCTGACTTCTGCAAAATAGCCCAATCAATGACCAAGTTGCTCTAGAAAGATGTCAAGTTTGTATGGAGCCCGACTTGTGAAGAAGCTTTTCAAGCTTTGAAGAAATTTCTTACCACTGCTCGATGCAAGCTGGGTCTCCACTCCTCTCGCACGAGAGGCAGGGCGATGCTCAATCCCATCAGAATCTGGCTGCTGTCAAAAAGTACAGGCCAGTCGCGCTCAAAAAACCCAAACTATGAGATCAAAAAGAAACAAAGAATGCGTACCGGGACGTAAGCGGTAGGGCTCTGAAGCCCCGACCCACTAGCAACGGGCCCGCCGGACGAGGACCACTCACGGGCCGCGACCCACACCCCCTCACTTCGGCCGAGGGGGAGTCAACCCAGCCGGTTCCTGATAGGCCCACGAGTCGCCATGACCACCGACTCAAAGCATGCCCACCAGAGCAGCTGGTGGGGCGTTCCCCCATTGAGGGTCACGCGCACGCGCCGACCCTGAAGATGTGGGGGTGTGAGCTTGCTCCTCCGACCGACCAGCCTGCCCATCCACGCCTAGAGCAGGCCGCTTCTCCTCTCGCTCAATGCAGCGTCCGAGCTCGCGGAGCACTTCCTTGACGCGGGAACGTTGCCGCGCCACTCTGCATCCCACCCACCGCTGGTAGGTGTGGCCGTATGCTCACGATGCTCCACCGAGGTCGCAACAACATCTCGGCCTCCTCCATCCTCGAAAGAGCTCGTGTCGCCACCCACCTCCGTGGGTTCCTCCGACTTGAGCTCCGCCTCCACGTCGCTCCTATTTTCCCCGTCCCGCACCCGCTAGGCGATCTCCATCTCCTTCCAATGGCTCCTCCGAGCCTTCTCAGCTCTCTTCTTCTTCTTCACAATCTTCACCTCCTTCAGGGCAGCTTGCCAAGCCATGTCCTCTGGCACCTTTGGAAGATGCGGCTAGGATTTATAATCGGCGAGTCCCTACGAAGTGGATGACTTGGAGTCAAATTATAGGAGAGCAAGATCGAAAGGGACACAGAATAAGGAGAGCAGAACGTACTAGAGTTGATAACTTCGCAGCGTGAAGGGGTCCGGGCTTTCCGTCAAGGGTCTCTTGGGCCCTCAGTTGCAACACCCAGTCGAGCCGACTCCAGACCTCGTTCTTTGCCAACTCCTCCGGTGACGCGCGGTCGGGATATGTTGGGCCCAAGTAGTTCCACATCGGTCGCCTCCTCTCCACCAGCAGGGTGACCTGCAGCCCATCGAGGGCTTGTTGCACCAACTTCTAGAGCTCCGTCTTGATTATTCCTAGCTTGTTCTGCCGGCTGGAAGGGCCTCACAACTAGCTCTCCCGCCACTCCGGGCTTCTACCGGTGAACGGTGGGAATGGTGCCTCCCCTGATTGGAGTCACAGGGGGTGTATGTGGGGGTAGGAGCCTGACGAACTCAGCTTCTTCTACAGGGCGAAGCCCCCAACCGGCGTGGTCCTGTGTGGCTTCCCCTCCGACAAGGCCCGTCCAGTGAAAATTCGCTGAAAGAAGTCCATGTGCGGCTCCATCCTGACAAAGGCCTCATAGATGGTGATGAAGCCGGCGACGTGCAGCACCCTAGTCGGATTGAGGTGCTGTAATTCTAGGCCCCACTCATTGAGGAGCCCGCACAGGAACCAGTGCGTGGGATATCCTAGCCCACACTCATGGAAGGGGAGGAAGGAGACAACCTCGCCGGCCCGAGGTGGTGGAAAAGCCTCCCCTACAAGAGCCCTCCAGTGCGCCACCTCCTTCGGCGAAGCAGCCCCTTCTCGGCGAAGGCGGCTAGCACCGTCTCATCCACATTGGATGGAGTCCAGCTCGACATCGCGCTTTGGACTCACGAATGGATCTGTAAGTTCCCCTCTCCCTCGCTTTACCCTCTTTCTCCTAGGAACCGTCGCGGTGCACGAACGCGCTTAGCGAGAAGGAAGAAGGAGGAGAGGGAGTAGTTAGAGAATAGGCAAAGGAATAGGATGAAAGCCCTCTGCCTTCTCCTATTTAAGGAGAAGAGGCAGTAGTTGGAGAAAGGCGAAGGATTGGGGCGAAAAACCCTCTCCCTTCCCCTATTCAATGCGGATGGGAATACAATGGGACGCATCCTGACTGATGGGATGCGCCCTGCCCAACAAGACGGTGCCTGGTTAGATAGGACGTGGCCTAGGCATGGCCCACCACTACTGCACGCTGGGCATGGGAAACAAGGCGCAACCACACGTAGATGGCCCTCCGCCTTCCCATGCAGGACTTGGAAGGGCTCAACAACGGGATCTCCACCAAGGAGAGACCAACGAGCTTCCTAAGTCGATCGGATGACTCAGGCGAATGCCGACAGATAGGTAAGGCGCAGAGGGATGCCCCACGTGGGCCATGCCGACTCCGTCAAGAACTATGAACACGGATCACATTCGGACATATCCGATAAAAACTCCTCAAGCCTATCACTCGAGTCATCAAGGTAACTCTACCAATCCCTCTTACTCTATTTTTCTGATACATGATCATTCATCCATTCTCATACACGCATTCACACATTCATTCCAATAGTCATTCATTCATCCCATACATCCAGAGCATCGCATATGCAAATTAAATACATCGCAACGCTCTGTTTTGTATCACGAAGCGGTAGTTGCCTCATTCAACAAGATCAACGACCGACTGGGGTTCGAAGTCTAGCCCATGAAGGGCTCAAGGCCACCTCGCGTCAAACAGATCTAGGGGAGAAAACGCAGGTAAGCCCCAATGGCCCTTGCCCAATCTGTTCAGAAGCAGACAGGGTCATCTCAACCTTCTTGTTCGATCCTCACCTCGAGCCATGCCCATAGAATCTCCATCGAGGGGAGGCTAGCGGGCCACCTGAGTTGGTCTCCAGAACGACCCGGGCATCTGCCGGGACATGGGTTAAGGAGCAGTAGAATGCCACATGAGGGCTATGCCGACCCTGTCATGAACGACGGACCCTGATTCCACTCAAAAGTACCCGTTAGCGAGCTCACCGAGCGTGTCGCTCGAGCCATCAAGGCAAGCGATGTTAGCTCAGCCCCTCTGGTTGCGAAAACCGCAGACGGGGTAATGCATGGAACTAGACCCACCCTACCAAGCCCAACAGGGCTCAGGGGCATAGGTTGCCTGACATCGACTCGAGAAACCAACCGACCGTGCAGGTCGCGGGTGGGACAAACACGGGTGAACACCCCGAACGATAGTCTATGGCCCCAGGAAAGAGTACCAAGATGCTCAGCCTCCAACTGACTCACCAGTCGGACACAGGCTCGGGGGCTACACCCACGGGTGCGCTCGTGCACACCCGCTGTCAAAACAAAAAATTCCCACGCTGGCAAAATGAAAACCCCTAGACGATTCTACCCGAATCGTTCGGGGGCTCGGGGGCTACAACCGTGGGTGCACTCGCGCGCACCCGTTGTCAAAACGAAAAATCCCCTAGACGATTCTACCACATGAGGGCTTAGGGGCTCCTGTCGGGTTCATAAACCCGGGGTCCCTAATGGACCTGCTTCCCAACAAAAGCTCGACCCAGCACACGACGTTGCGAACGACGCGCAACTCCTGGGCCGGCCCAGATACCTAACGATAGGCTGGCAGGGTGATCCAGTCTCCAACCGGAGGGCCTGGCCAAGGAGGGACAACACTCGCTTCCGACTCCGACCCGCCTCTCCGACCAGAAGGCCTGGCCAAGGAGGGACGACGCTCGCTTCCGACTCTGACCCGCCTCTCTGACCGAAAGGCCTGGCCAAGGAGGGACGACGCTCGCTTCTGACTCTGACCCGCCTCTCCAACTGGAAGGCCTGGCCAAGGAGGGACGATGCTCGCTTCTGACTCTAACCCACCTCTCTGACCAGGAGTACACCAAACCTCTGCTTATAGCTCTTCTGCGACTGGCGCGATTGGAGTCAACTAGGAAACGACCGAACGGGGATGCCCGCTCGGTAAGGACCCAAAGAATCAAGAAGAGCAAGGAAGGCAGGGCTCTCAAGTCAACCGGGAAACGACCGAACGGGGACGCCCACTCGGTAAGGACCCAAAGAATCAAGAAGAGCAAGGAAGGCAGGGCTCTCAAGTCAACCACAATGCCGAGGACCATACCCTGCACACCTGTAGGGCAGTACTGTCAGGTCATGTTAGAAGGGTGCTCCACAACCTTCCAGACGTATCAGAACACAAACAATGTTATGGGCGCCGACATTTGTCCTACAGTATGGTAGGCGCCGACATTGGCCATACCAAAAGAAAATGATGGAGCCTACCACATGTATCTGGGCATCAATAGTATTGTGGGCACCGACAAACCACCTTGTACCCGACGGCGTGGGCAACAAGACTAGGTAGCATGCACACTCTCTTTCTCTCGCACTCTCTCTCTCTCTCTCTTGTAAAGCCATCCCCTTCATCTATAAAAGGGGATGCGCTCTCTCCAAAAGGAGAACAATTCAGACAACTGATTCTGATTCTCACTGCTTGGCTCTAGAACTCTAAAGCCGGACAGAGCATACGTTTGAGCACTTAGCACACGTTGGAGCTCCTATCACTCTTGGCCCTTCGGTCTGGAGTCCGACCAGACCTCTGATACCCCCCATCTTACTCCCACTCATTTGTAACCTCACAGCAAACTTCAAGCACCTGGGCTCAGGAATAAAGTCACCGACTGACTCAAAATTGACGTAGGGCATGTTGCCTGAACTAGTATAAACCCTGTGTCATTGAGTGCTAGGCCACATCCGATCACAACGTACGGCAAAACGATAAATATTTACTAGTTGGTCACTTTTCGCACTGACACTATCTATTGTAATGCATCTCATTAAGGTCTTGGATGTGTTCTTATGCAAGAAGGTAGAGTAGTGGCCTATGCATTCAAAACGACAAATATTTACTAGTTGAGAAAGCATGAGCTAAACTATCCTACTCATGATTTAGAATTAGCAGCAGTGGTTCATGCTTTGAAAATATGGAGACACTATCTTATCGGACATAAGATTGACATCTATACTGATCACAAGAGTCTGAAGTATATTTTCACCCAGACGAATCTGAATATGAGACAACGTCGATGGTTGGAGTTGATTAAAGATTATGATCTGGAGGTACATTATCATCCTGGAAAGGTGAACGTCGTTGCCGATGCTCTTAGCAGGAAGAGTTATGCCAATGAGGTGCAAGTGGCACCTATGTTAAGTGAGTTGTGTGCCGAATTTGAGCGACTGAACTTGGGCTTTGTCACTAATGCAATGGAGTTTGTGATAGAATCTACACTGGAGCAAGAAATACGCAAGGGCCAGTTATAGGATGCAAAGTTGAAAGAAATAACGGAAAACATAGTGATTGGTAAGGCACCAGGTTTTGTATGGATGATAATGGAACTCTATGGTTTGGGAAAAGACTATGTGTGCCTGAGAATAAGGTTATACGAGATGTGATTCTTCATGAGGCACATGAGTCCGCTTATTCTATTCATCCTAGAAGTCCCAAGATGTATTTGGATTTGAAAGAGAAGTATTGGTGGTACGGACTGAAGAGAGATGTTGCTGAGTATGTTGCTTTATGTGATACATGTCAGTGGGTCAAAGCTGAACATCAAAGACCTATAGGATTGCTACAACCAATGAAGATACCTGAGTGGAAGTGGGAAGAAGTTGGTATGGATTTCATTATCGGGTTACCACGCACTTAGGGAGGTTATGATTCAATATGGGTGATAGTGGATCGGTTAACTAAAGTTGCTCACTTTTTACCGATCAAGACTACTTATAATGGAGCGAGGTTAGCCCAATTATATATGGAGAGGATAGTGTGTCTACATCGTGTTCCCAAGAAAATTGTGTCTGATCGAGGTACTCAATTTACATCTCATTTTTGGCAGCAAGTACATAGTTCATTGGGAACGAAGCTGAATTTTAGTACAGCATATCATCATCAGACTGATGGGCACACTGAGAGGATTAATCAAATATTAGAGGACATGCTAAGAGCTTGTGCGTTGTAGTACGGTACAAGTTGGGACAAGAGTTTGCCTTATGCAGAGTTCTCGTATAACAATAGTTATCAAAAGAGTCTCAATATGGCACCTTTCGAAGCTTTATATCGACGAAAGTGTAGAACCCCATTGTTTTGGAATGAAACGGGAGAAACTCAAGTGTTCAGACCTGATGTTTTAAGAGATGCAGAAGAGCAAGTAAGGATGATTAGAGATAACTTGAGAGTGGCACAATCTCGACAGAAGAGTTATGCTGACATTCGAAGAAAAGAATTGGTTTTTGAAATAGGGGATTATGTTTACCTAAAGGTATCACCAATGAGAAGTGTGAGAAGGTTTAACATGAAAGAAAGTTAGCACCAAGGTATATTGGGCCTTTCAAGATTTTAGAGAGACGTGGAGAAGTAGCTTATCAGTTGGAATTGCCTGAGAGTTTGTCAGGTGTACATGATGTGTTTCATGTGTCTCAACTGAAGAAGTGTTTGCGTATACCTGAGGAGCAGATACCATTAGAAGAGCTTACAGTTAAGGAAGATCTCACTTATGAGGAGTTTCTGATAAGAATTTTGGAGACGGTAGAAAGAATTACAAGGAGCCGAGTTATAAAGATGTGTAAGGTTCAGTGGAATCGGTATATGGAAGATGAGGCTACTTGGGAAAGAGAAGAGGATCTGAGAAAGACATACCCACAGTTATTTGAGTAAGCATTGTCTGAATCTCTAGGACGAGATTCATTTTAAGGGGGTAGAATTGTAACACCCTAAAACTAGCATAATTTTAAAATAGGAGAAAATGATTTAATTATGCATTTTTGTGAGCATTTGGATTTAGGAAAATAATATTTTTTATCAAATTAAAATCAAATATAGGTCTACAAACATGTATGTGCATTCATGCTGCTGCATATTATTTTGTATTGTGTGATTTGAAGTCAGATTTCAAATTGATTGGAATTTGCATTCAAAACTTGGTTGGAAATTGGTTTAGGAAAAACAAAAGGATTTCATTTCTCCTTCCTTGATTTTGGCCCGTCGCGGCCAGGTCGGCCTGCTCAACCCGCAGACCCAGTCGTCGTTTCCCTGGCTTTCTCCGCGCTGGCCCAGCTCGGCCGCCCTCCCGTGCCCCGCTCCTCTTCGCATATATCGTCACATATATTTTTCTAGTTTTACATATACCCTTCTCTTACCGAAAACACTAGATATTAGTTTTAATCAAATATTGAGTTAACGTTTCTATCAAATCCCGAGTTATATTAAATTTAATAAGGTTGATATATAAAAGAATATAAATGTCAAAGAAATTTATAAGTTAGAAAAAAACGTTAGTGATTTGGAACGGCGGAAGTAAAAACTGGATCCAACTATCCAAAGACCCCTAGGTGTTTAATGGACAAATGGACAAAACAAAATGTATTTTGTATTTGACAGCGTGTGGTACGCGTACGCCATCAATCAATAATGACCTGAGCAGCTATAAAGGAATCGGATCAGATCACCACGCCTTCCCTTTCCAGGCAGCACACTGTTCTTCGCCTACTCACCAGACACTAGTCACCTCACCACCCACCGTTCCTCTGCTGCCGCTGTTCCCGGCGCACATCAGAGCTCTTCTACGCCGCCCCCGTCTTGCTGCTCCACAGCGCGGGGCGGTTGGGCCTGCTCGCCGGAGGCTCCGCGGCTGGAAGAGCAGCGGCTCGTCGACGAGGGGCGCACGAGGACCATCCCTTGACTCAGCGGCAGGAGGGAGGGGCAGATCAGGCCGAATATTTGGTCAGCTCGGGGCGCGTCGGGCAGATCAGCGGCTACGACGAAGGAAGGAAGGCAGAGCGAGGGAGGGTAGACCCACGGTGGCGAGGGCCGCCTTCGCGTCGCCTGGAGGACGTGCGCGCCGTCGAGCAGGAGCGAGAAGAAGTGGTACCAAACGTTTCACTCGCTCCTTCTTCTTCTTCTTCTTCTTCTTCTTCTTACTGGTGCTCACCACTCAAACCAATGACCCCTGCAGCCGGAGGAGAAGATGGAGGTGGCTCTCGGAGCGGCGAATTGGCTCGTCGGCCAAGTCCTCAACAAGCTGTCCGATGACTTGCTGAAAGCGTACGTGTTCAGCACCGAGCTCGGCCTCAACCTTGTGAAGATCAGAAAGGAGCTCGGCCTGAAGGGTCTGCTCGAGGACCTGAGCAACAAGGCCGACGAGGCTGAGGACGCTCTGGACGAGCTCCACTACTTCATGATCCAGGACAAGCTCGATGGGACTCGAGAGGCCACTCTGTTGGAGTTGTTCCAAATTCACTCCAAGATATAGGCCATGCTTCTGACGGAGCGAAGCGGAGGCCCGTCGCCGGAGGCTTGGGCCGGAGCGTAGCGGAGTCTGAAGCTGGCCCATCAGGTCTCGCCCCTGTGCTCGGGGGGTGCGGGGGGCGGAGCCCCCCGCGGTACGGTACGGTATATACACCCTTGCTAGGGTTTTGTGGAGACTTGATTCTCTTGTAAGCCGCCATAGGCGTGTAACCCAAAACTCTTGAGATAGTGAGATTGTTGCTGGCTGGTGCCCGTGGTTTTTCCCCTTCACATCGGAGGGGTTTTCCACGTTAAATCGTGTGTCTCCTCTGTGGCTTGATTCTTTACTTCTTATTCCTATACGTCGTTCTTAACAAGTGGTACCAGAGCTTTGGTTGCTGTTAGGGTTCATGACGACGTCGATGAAGTTCGATCTTCCGCTGCTGAACTACGACACGCGGTTCTCGCTATGGCAAGTCAAGATGCGGGGGATTCTGGCGCAGACTCATGACTATGATGAGGCGCTGGATAGTTTCGGAAAGAGGAAGGCCGAGTGGACTCCAGAAGAGATCCGCAAGGATCAGAAGGCGCTCGCCCTAATTCAGTTGCATCTTCATAATGATATTTTGCAGGAGTGTCTGAAAGAGAAAACTGCTGCAGAACTATGGCTGAAACTGGAATCGATCTGTATGTCCAAGGATCTAACCAGTAAGATGCAGATGAAGATGAAGCTGTTCACCCTGAAGATGAAGGAGGAGGATTCAGTGATGAGCCACATCGCTGAATTCAAGAAGATCGTCGCCGACCTAGTGTCGATGGAGGTGAAGTATGATGATGAGGACTTAGGTCTTTTACTGCTATGTTCTTTGCCAAATTCGTATGCAAATTTTCGTGACACCATACTTTTGAGCCGTGATGAACTAACCCTAAAGGAAGTTTATGAGGCTCTCCAGTCTAGGGAGAAGATGAGAGGCATGGTGCAGAATGATGGGACGTCGTCCTCCAAGGGCGATGCTTTGCATGTGAGAGGCAGAACTGAAAATAGATCCTCAACTGATGGCAATGATGGTAGAAAGAACTACGAAAGGAGAGGCCGTTCAAAGTCCAAGCCGCATGGTAATAAAAAGTTCTGTGTTTATTGCAAGCTGACAAATCATAATGTTGAGGATTGCAGAAAAGTACAGAATAAGGAGAAGAGGAAACAAAAGTCGGCTGGTAAGGTCTCTGTTGCTGCTGCTGCGTCTGATGATGATTCTGGAGATTGTCTGGTAGTATTTGCTGGTTGTGTTGCTGGTCATGATGAATGGATTCTCGATTCCGCATGTTCATTTCATATTTGCACTAACAGAAATTGGTTTAGCTCATATAAGCCTGTGCAGAAAGGGGATGTTGTGCGGATGGGAGATGATAACCCGTGTGACATTGTGGGGATTGGATCAGTTCAGATCAAGACTGATGATGGCATGACACGCACGCTGAAAAACGTCAGGTATATACCAGGGATGTCCAGAAATCTTATCTCATTGAGCACGCTTGATGCAGAAGGTTACAAATATTCCGGTTCAGATGGCGTTTTGAAGGTATCAAAAGGTTCTCTTGTTTGCTTGAAAGGTGATCTTAATTCTGCAAAGTTATATGTTCTTAGAGGGTGTACCTTACCTGGTTCTGATTCCGCTGTTGCTGCTGTTACTAATGATGAACCTAGTAAAACTAACCTTTGGCATATGCGTTTGGGACATATGAGTCACCATGGTATGGCAGAATTGATGAAGAGAAACCTGCTGGATGGCTGCACTTCGAGTAAAATAAAGTTTTGTGAGCATTGTATTTTCGGGAAGCATAAAAGGGTACATTTCAACACTTCTGTTCACACCACTAAAGGTACTCTTGATTATGTTCATGCTGATTTATGGGGTCCTTCCCGTAAGTCCTCACTTGGTGGTGCTCGTTACATGCTTACAATTATTGATGATTACTCTAGAAGGGTTTGGCCTTATTTTCTGAAACAGAAAGATGATACTTTTACTGCTTTTAAGGACTGGAAAGTAATGATAGAAAGGCAAACTGAAAGGAAGGTAAAATTGCTTCGTACTGATAATGGTGGAGAATTTTGTTCGCGTGAATTTAATGATTATTGCAGATCGGAAGGCATTGTTAGGCATCACACCATACCCCATACTCCACAACAGAATGGTGTGGCCGAACGCATGAACAGAACCATCATATCTAAGGCCCGTTGCATGCTGTCTAATGCCAGGATGAGCAAGCATTTTTGGGCTGAAGCTGCTAATACTGCCTGTTACTTGATAAACAGGTCGCCTTCTATTCCACTAAATAAAAGAACTCCCATTGAGGTATGGTCTGGTACGCCTGCTGATTATTCACAGTTGAAAGTTTTTGGATGCACTGCTTATGCTCATGTTGATAATGGAAAATTAGAGCCTAGAGCTGTTAAGTGTCTTTTCCTTGGTTATAGTTCGGGAGTCAAAGGCTATAAATTATGGAATCCTGAAACAGGAAAGACTTTTATGAGCAGGAGTGTTGTTTTCAATGAATCTGTGATGTTTACTGACAGTTTGCCCTCAGATCATGTTCCAGAAAAAGAGCTGCAGCGTATGCGCATGCAGGTGGAGCATGTTGGTGATGATACAGGTGTGCAGGTGGAGCCTGTTGATGAGCATGGTGACCATGATAATGATGTTGCTGAGGATGATGCTCATGATGATGTTCAGCAAACTCCTATTTTGCAGTTAGAGGAGGATTTATCTATTGCTCAACGCAAGTCAAAAAGGACAATTGCACCTCCTAAACGTCTTATTGAAGAGTGTAATTTGTCTTACTATGCTTTGAGTTGTGCTGAACAGGTGGAGAATGTTCATGAGCCAGCAACCTATAAAGAAGCTATTCATTGTGGTGATACTGAGAATTGGATTTCAGCTATGCATGAGGAGATGCAGTCTCTTGAGAAGAACAGTACATGGGAGATTGTACCTTTGCCTAAGAATAAGAAGACCATCAGCTGCAAATGGATCTTCAAGAGAAAGGAGGGTTTATCTCCAAGCGAGCCTCCAAAGTATAAGGCAAGGTTAGTTGCTAAAGGCTACAGTCAAATTCCAGGTGTTGACTACAATGATGTGTTCTCTCCAGTGGTAAAACACAGTTCAATTCGTACTTTCCTTAGTATTGTTGCTTCATATGATCTTGAGCTTGAGCAGTTAGATGTGAAGACTGCGTTTTTGCATGGAGAGCTTGAGGAGGACATATACATGGACCAACCAGAAGGGTTCATAGTGCCTGGCAAGGAAAAATATGTGTGCAAGTTGAAGAGATCCTTGTATGGTTTGAAACAGTCCCCTCGTCAGTGGAACAAGAGGTTTGATTCATTTATGTTAGCACACAGTTTTAAAAGATCTAAGTATGATAGCTGTGTTTACATCAAGCATGTTAATGGATCACCTATATATTTGCTGTTATATGTTGATGATATGCTGATTGCTGCCAAGAGTAAGATTGAAATCACTAAGTTAAAGAAGCTATTGAGTAGTGAGTTTGATATGAAAGACCTTGGTAGTGCTAAGAAAATTCTTGGTATGGAAATTAGTAGAGACAGAAAATCTGGTTTGCTATTTCTTAGTCAACAAAATTATATCAAGAAAGTTCTTCAGCGTTTCAATATGCAAAATGCTAAGGCTGTTAGTACCCCTATTGCACCTCACTTTAAGTTGTCAGCTGCTCAGTGTCCTAGTACAGATGCAGAGATTGAATACATGTCAAGGATTCCTTATTCTAGTGCTGTTGGGTCTTTGATGTATGCCATGGTTTGCTCTCGTCCAGATTTGTCATATGCTATGAGTCTTGTTAGTAGATATATGTCTAATCCTGGCAAAGAACATTGGAGGGCAGTTCAGTGGATTTTCAGGTACCTCAGAGGCACAGCAGATTCCTGTTTAAAGTTTGGAAGAACTGATAAGGGTCTTATTGGCTATGTGGATTCTGATTATGCTGCTGATCTGGACAGGCGAAGATCACTTACAGGTTATGTGTTTACTGTTGACAGTTGTGCTGTGAGTTGGAGGGCTACTTTACAGTCAGTTGTTGCGTTGTCTACTACTGAAGCAGAATATATGGCTATTTGTGAAGCGTGCAAAGAATTAATTTGGCTGAAAGGTTTGTATGCTGAGCTTTGTGGAGTTGAATCTTGCATAAGTTTGCACTGTGACAGTCAAAGTGCAATTTACCTCACTAAAGATCAGATGTTCCATGAGAGAACTAAGCACATAGATATCAAGTATCATTTTGTGCGTGATGTGATTGAAGAAGGTAAGCTGAAGGTATGCAAGATTAGTACTCATGATAATCCTGCTGATATGATGACAAAGCCTATTCCTGTTGCTAAGTTTGAGCTGTGCTCAAGCTTAGTTGGTTTAATTGGATAGTCCAAGAGACTGTTGTTGGCACCAGTGGTTTTCTATCTTTGTTATGTTCAGGATGAAGGGTTGATTTATGATACAAGATGAATTTGTCTCAAGGTGGAGTTTGTTGGAGTTGTTCCAAATTCACTCCAAGATATAGGCCATGCTTCTGACGGAGCGAAGCGGAGGCCCGTCGCCGGAGGCTTGGGCCGGAGCGTAGCGGAGTCTGAAGCTGGCCCATCAGGTCTCGCCCCTGTGCTCGGGGGGTGCGGGGGGCGGAGCCCCCCGCGGTACGGTACGGTATATACACCCTTGCTAGGGTTTTGTGGAGACTTGATTCTCTTGTAAGCCGCCATAGGCGTGTAACCCAAAACTCTTGAGATAGTGAGATTGTTGCTGGCTGGTGCCCGTGGTTTTTCCCCTTCACATCGGAGGGGTTTTCCACGTTAAATCGTGTGTCTCCTCTGTGGCTTGATTCTTTACTTCTTATTCCTATACGTCGTTCTTAACACACTCCAGAGTTGGGAGATGGCCTCAGCGGCAAAGCTCAGCATGCCTGCCATGCTGCTCGCCACACTTCTGGTAACTGGCTCTCATGCTTCTCTTGTTGCCGTTCGCAAGATAAGGATGTTGCTGCTGCCGACGATGTTCATAACACCCATAGCACAAGCAATGCCATTGCCATGTCTGTTGACCACAGTGGCCATGATGGAAAGTTGCCATTTGACAGGGTGGCAATGTCCAACAAAATCAAGCAGCTCATAGAGGTGCTGCACTCTAACTGTACTCCTGTCTCTGACTTGCTCAAGATAGTGTCAGGCACTAACCCTCAGCAACACATGCCTGCCTTCGCTAAAAGGCCTGACACAAGCTCTGAAATCACACAGGAGAAGTTGTTTGGGAGGGATGCCATCTTTGAGAAAACTATAGAGGAGATTATCAGTGTGACACAGAGTGGTAAAACCTTGTCTGTTCTTCCTATAGTTGGCCCAGGGGGTATTGGAAAGACTACCTTCACCCAGCATCTCGTCAATGACACAAGGATTAAACAATGTTTTCCTGATATTAATATCTGGATATGTGTATCGACTAATTTTGATGTGCTCAAGCTCACCAAAGAGATCCTGAGCTGCCTACCCGCAACAGAAAATGAAGGAAATAGAACACCAAATGAAACTACCAACTTAGACCAGCTTCAGAAATCCATCGCAGAGAGGCTGAAATCCAAAAGGTTTCTACTTGTCTTGGATGACATATGGGAATGCAGCAGTAGTGATGAGTGGGCAAAGCTGTTAGCTCCATTCAAAAAGGACGAGACCAGTGGCAGCATGATTCTTGTCACAACTCGGTTCCCAAAAATTGTAGAAATGGTGACAAAAGAATCTAATCCAATTGACCTCCGTGGTTTGGATCCTGATGAGTTTTGGAAATTCTTCCAAATATGTGCATTTGGTAGAATCCAAGATGAGCATGGTGATCAAGAGTTAATTGGTATTGCAAGGAAAATAGCAGATAAGCTGAAATGCTCCCCACTTGCAGCCAAAACAGTTGGTCGGTTATTGATTAAGAAACCCTTTCAGGAACATTGGATGAAAATTCTTGACAACAAAGAGTGGCTAGAAGAAAACCATGACAATGATATTATCCCAGCCTTGAAAATTAGCTATGACTACCTTCCCTTCCATCTGAAAAAATGTTTTTCGTGTTTTTCCCTTTTCCCTGACGATTATAAATTTGGAAAGCTTGAGATTATTCGTTTTTGGGATTCTATAGGCATCATAGATTACCCTAAGCAGAATAAAAAATTTGAGGACATAGGATCAGATTATCTGGAAGAACTATTAGATAATGGTTTTCTTATAAAAGGAGATGATAATAATTATGTAATGCATGATTTACTCCATGATCTTTCACGTAAAGTTTCATTAGAAGAATGTGCCTATATCAGTTGTTCTACTTTTGAGGCAAATGAAATCCCACAATCTATTCGTTACCTATCCATTTTCATGCATGATGATATTCATGTTAAAAGTTTCGAGGAAGGGATGGGTAAATTGAAGGAAAGGATAGACATTAAAAAATTGCAAAGTTTGATGATTTTTGGAGAATACAGTAGGTTACACCTGGTCAATGTTTTAAGAGACACATTTAAGGAAATAAAAGGTCTCCGTGTTTTATCTATATTCGCGAACTCCCATAGTTCCTTGCCAAACAACTTTTCAAAGCTTATCCATCTTCGATACTTAAAACTTATGTCGCCTGATTACGGAAAAGTGTGTGTGCCTAGCACAGTGTCTAGGTTTTATCACTTGAAATTCCTAGATCTTAACCAATGGAAAAGTAGTTATTCTTTGCCTAAAGACATTAGCCGCCTTGAAAATCTACGCCATTTTGTTGCTACGAAACAATTTCATTCCAATGTTCCTGAGGTGGGGAAAATGAAATTTTTACAAGAAATGAAAGAATTCCATGTTAAGAACGCGAGCGTTGGATTTGAGCTAGGAGAGTTGGGGAAACTAGAAGTGCTTGGAGGAGAGCTCAAGATATCTGGACTTGAAAATGTGAGAACCAGCCAAGAAGCTGAAGAGGCCAAACTGATGGAAAAGAGGAATTTAGTGAAGTTGGGATTAGTTTGGAACAGTAAGCAAGAGTCCACTGGAGATAATATCCTAGATAGTCTCAAGCCACACTCTAATATTAGAATACTTTGCATTGTAAATCATGGTGGCTCTGTTGGTCCTAGTTGGTTGTGCAGCAACATCATATACATGAGAAACTTGGAGACCCTACATCTAGAGAGGGTATCATGGGCCAACCTTCCACCTATTGGGCAGATGTATCACTTAAGAAAGCTGAAGCTGAAAAACATTCTTGGGATATCTCAGATTGGACCTGATTTCTTTGGTGGTACTACAGAAAAAAGTTTCACGCACTTGATGGAAGTTCAGTTTTATGATATGCCAGACCTTGTAGAGTGGGTTGGGGGAGCTAACTGTCATCTGTTCTCAAGGCTTGAAAAAATCAGCTGCACTGATTGTCCCATGCTCACAATGCTGCTGATCTCAGGTTGGCCTATTTCTTCTACAGAAGGCAACACTAAATGGTTCCCTAGCCTTCGTGATCAGGGACGTAGCCAGCGGTGGGGCTAGGGGGGCTTCAGCCCCCCCTACCCATCCTGAGCACGTGGAGTTTTCCTAAGCCCTCTCTTAAAATTTTATGCATACATGTATTAGGTAGGAGGGGCTAAGGTTAAGAGAAGATAAAAAAACCTCTATTCTTTTGTTCAGCCCCTCCTAAATTTTTTTCTGGCTTCGTCACTGTTCGTGATCTTCACATTCTTAGATGCCCGAAGTTGTGCCTTCCTCCCATGCCTCACACTTCGATGGTATCCCGTATTGATACAGACTGCTTGTTTTATTATCGTACTAAGTTGGACATTAGGAAGTCCTCTGAATTGGTTTTCGACAATCTTGGTGATGTAGAAAGGTTGACAATTCAGGATGCATCACGCTTCCCATTTATGGATCTTCAAAAGCTACATTCCCTAAGACATATAGAGGTCAGTAGATGTGAGGAAACCTTTTTGAGAGGACTGGATGATGGTGTTGTGCTCCACACAGTCCAAACTCTCGAACTCAGACAATTTTCTCTTACCAGAAAATCCTTGTCAAATTTGTTCGAATGTTTCCCAGCTCTTTCTCGTTTGGATGTCAGCACATCATCAGATGGGGATCATGAGGAGCTGGTACTGCAGTTTCCACCCTCCAGCTCGCTGAGAGATGTCCGCTTCCATGGGTTTAAGAATCTGATCCTGCCTGTGGATGAAGAGGAAGGAGTTGGGTTCTGTGGCCTCTCGTCGCTCGAGTCCGTGACCATAAGCAATTGTGACAAGCTATTCTCTCGGTGGCCCATGGGAGGAGGAGGAGCTCAGACTCAGAGCATCATCTACCCTCTCCCCCCTTCCCTCAAGGAACTCTGTCTTGTGGGTGAGCAAAGCACGCTGCCGATGGCTCTGCTCGCGAATCTCACATCTCTTACCCGTCTACGACTAGTTAATTGCAAGGATATCACAGTGGATGGGTTTGTTTCTCTCATCACAATCAACCTCGAGCGTCTGAAGGTGTACAATCGGAGAGATGATGGGACTGGGCCCTATTCTGTAGCAGGAGATCTACTTGCAGCGGTGGCAAGCACCCAAACAATGCCCGCCGGTTCCTTCCAACTGGTGAGCCTTTATGTGGACAGCATCTCTGCAGTGCTTGTTGCTCCCATCTGCAGCCGCCTCTCCGCTACCCTCCAGAACTTATTCTTCGGTGCTGATTGGCGGACAGAGAAGTTCACGGAAGAGCAGGACGAGGCGCTTCGGCTCCTCACGTCTCTCCGAATCCTGTGGTTCAGCAACTGCAGGGCTCTGCGGTCCCTCCCCCAAGGGTTGCATCGCCTTCCTTCTCTCCAGGAATTACGTATCTGGGGGACTCAAAAAATCATATCGCTGCCCAAGGAGGGCCTCCCCGATTCACTGCGACTGCTATACATAAATAATTGCAGTCCCGAGATTTATGAGGAATGCCAGAAATTAAGGGGAACGAGGCCAGATATAGATGTCCGTGCCTTCATTGCTGACGCGGAAAGCTGAACCTCTGCTTCTGCGTGCCTTTCACACCACGCTCAAATCTTCGGTGTACATCGATCTGCAGGTTAGTTCCAAATTAAAAAACAAAATCCCCTTATGCTCCTCGATTTGTGATTCCATTGAATATGCAAATTGAATTGTGATTTATGTAGACTGAATTTACGATTTATAATTTCAGCTCCCTCACATCTCTCCGAAGCCTATCGTTCAAGACTACAGGACTACAGTTTCTGAGGCGGAAAGCTGAATCGCACCTTCTGCATGCCTTTCACACACACACACACATGGATCTGCAGGTTAGTTAAAAAACAACTTATGCTCCTCGACTTATAACTTCATTCACAGTGCAAACTGGATTGCTTTTTTTTTTTCAGTTTGCTTGTAGATATGAATGATTGTCATGTGCTTCTGTGTTACAAGAGGAGCCACCATTCTCAATTCTTGTTCTGCCCTTCATTTGCTTAATCAACAATCAACTTGTTTCTGTCACAGCACGATGTGATGATATGCTGGTTTGCCTTGCAGGACTCTGCTTCATCCTACGCTTACACATCGTTCAAAAACTATAAATAATGAGCCCAACACCGGTGCATCCAGCAAAGATAATAAAGGAATTCTCGACAAGGATGACTTGGTGCCTAAGTTTGAGGACTCAAGAAAAGAATGACCTCGTAGCAACACCAGTCCATCCAGCAAAGATTAGGTGAGACAGTCACAAGTCAACAAACTTCTCGTGTATGGCATTGTCTCTTCAGTTATAACGTTTTGGGTTGCCTTTCCTTTTTCAGCTCTTGGGACTTTTATTGTGATTTTTTAGGGATTTTATTCAAACACATAAAAGAGGTCCTACAAAAGTTCACGAAACGAAGAAAGAAACGAAGAAAGAAACAAAGAAAAGCAAAAGAATTACACATAAGCTTCTAGCCATTGATTAATGAGGGGTTCATATTTCTGCTTTGCTCTAAGGATAGCATGAGGAGACTCTATGACTTTTTTTGTGATTTCAGGTCCCTAATTCTTGCTGGTCATCTGAAAACCACCGAAGGCAGGAGATGCTGCATAGTGAATCAGACTAGAGGCTCTTTCTGCTTCAATCAACCAACTTAGTGGAAGAACAAAAAAAAATGCTTTGAAAGTAATGTGTTCTACTTAACTCTGTACATATATTTTTGTTTCTTTATTTTCTATAAATGACATAATCCTATGGAGCCATTTTGTAAATTAATGATTTCTTGCTTCCTTTGTTTAACAGGATGGGCTCACAATTGTGGATAATAAAACATCCAGTATCCTTGAGGAAACAAAGAAAATTCAAATTAGAAGGAAACATGCTGGTTCAAGTTCTTATATGCCCAATTCAGCAGTAGATCGATACACATACACCCAGCACTCCTGATCTCTCACCATTAAGATCTGCAGCCTAGGAGACTGAACTGAACGCTTCTGACGACGTAAGGTGTCACATGCATATATCTTGATCACAAATACGATATTATACATCCTCTATGTAGAAAACCAGAGTCCCTTGTTGGGGAACCTGCAACATTTAATGGTCCTTACAGTCTGATTCACATCAACTTTTCTGTTTTCTAATCTTATGAAGTTGGGTACAGCATTTGTCTTCAGTACAGATATTTGTATTTTCTACCAAGAAATGTTTCTACTTTGTTTGCCCATCTGCTTATTTCCAATTTCTTTATTTTGCCAATCTATTTATTTCTAGTTCCTTTGCCCATCTACTGAGTTGTTGACTGTAGTGTAGTTGAGTTTTGAGAATTTACAATGATACCTGCTGGAGTTTCCTAATGTTTTCTTATGATTTGTAGCATTATGGAAACATAAGCATTGTGGCCATCTGATTAGCAGAGTAAGCTCTTTTCTCTGCTTACAATGAATTAGCAAAACTGTTTTTTGTCAGAAAACATAATTTTTGTCTTTTCCGTGATCGTTATGATGTTAGATGAATGCTTCGGATAAGTAATGAAATATTCTTTTTACTATCTACCAGAAATGATCCCTTTCTTTCCACCTATAAATTGTTTCAGGTTGCTAATGCAATGGCTGCTAAAGCAAAACTTCTGCTCCCTGAACAAAAACCTGTTAAATCGATATAGATTTTTCCGCAGCAGACATGCACTCAACTAGAAGTATAGAACAAGCTCTTGCTAGAAACAAAGCAGAAAGGGGAAAACTGAAGAAGATGATGACATGGGTAATTTTCTTTCTGATCAAACTTGTTTGTTATCATTTTTTATGAAAGGACAGCAAAAGCTTTGCCGCAGATTTTATTAGAAGAAGAAAAAACAAAGGCAAGTGCCAGCCCAGTTTATTAAGTGGAAACTTTTTTGTTATCATCTTTAATATCTTTATGAATTACATACATCTTGATTTTCAATTCATCAAGAACATTGAATAGGTGATAATTCGTCATCAAACCAATAAATTAATATTACTACATGTGCATCCTAAGATTAAATAAATTATATAAGTTGTTGTTAATGCGCGCTCATGTCATTTCTGAACACTTACCTGAAAGGGTCAATTTTGCAGTACTCTGCTTCCTTTGAAAAATTCGGCATTACATAAATTTAGATAGAAGTTTGAGTCCCATATCTGTTTCATATTAGTTATAAATTGTTGGTACTGTCAGCTTGTTCTTAACAACACCTTGTTATAGTGAAAAATAGAACATGGTGTTTATGAGTATTAACCTATTTTCTCCATGTTATAGTGAAAAATATATAGTATCTGAACAGCTTGTTCTTTTTTTTTTTGAAAAATTACGATCTGCTTGTTCTTAAGAACATGTAAAGAGTATCACTGCATCCTTTAAACTATGGTATATAGAACATGGTGTTGTATTTGTGAACTGATGAGTATAATGTATTTTCTCCATGTTATACTGAAATAATCTCACTGGACAACCCATTGGTGAAACAGATTTGCATGCAACAGGAGACATTGACATATTGTCGGCCAAGAAATCGAAGCTGGCATAGGAAAACTCAACAATGCCTGTGAAAACCACTTCCTGCGCGAGATAGTAGATATTTTCATCAATTGACTACCCACGATGTTGTCTAGTTGGATGACGACGACATGGAAGACAGTGAACCAGAAGAAGATAGAAACCTCATCTGCGCTTAAAATGTGCTGCCCGTGGTTGAAGAAAATCCATCAGATGAACAACACCACCCTGTCCTCTCCTGTCTCCTGACCTGAACATCCCATGGTCAACCGGGGTGAAGAATCATCGCCCAAACCCTGCAATTTTCATAATGCCTCAAAGCTAGATGCATCAGCGTCTGACTTAGCTTGACGCGTGTGACTTCGCCATCTTGCATGTAACTTGTTATGATGCCTTCCTGTGCATGTATATGCCTATATGTGGGTGTAGTATATCTTCCGTGGCAAGTAAGGACAGAGTTTTGAAGTCCATTGTTTTCTCCCGATGATTCTAACCCAGCCATTGTGACACTGATCAGCAAACATTTTTCTAAGAACCTTCTAAAAAATAACGGCTAGGGAATTCTTTCCCGCGATTCACCACTGAACAAGACGTGTAACCTGCAATAGACGGAACCTATCGTAGGCCATCGTTAGCGAGCGGCCGAGACGCACGGGCGATGCTGTATTTCAAATCCTGAATTGACGGCATTTTTAGAATTTGGACTTGATCTTATCCCAGGCGATGACCCGCAAACCTGAAGATGCACGTCGTCTCATATATTTACCTCGCTAGCTGACCGGTGGCCCCAACTAGGCATGTTGGCGTGTATGCATGAGCATTCTAGAAGCTTCACCATCTTGGAGGCGGTGGCGTTTTTACAGCAGGCGAGTTTTTATAGGATTGTGGATACATTCGCCAAGCGCTAATGCTAATTTCAGAACCTACTCCCTTAGAGCATCTCCAAGAGTTTGCTATCTCAATTTGGCATCCATATAATTTTGGCAAAAAAAAAAAAATAGTCTCCAACAGTTTGGCAAAACAACTTGGCATCAATAGCAACTTGGCAAATCTTCCCTCCGCGCGCGCAAATATACGCGCGCGTATACGGCTTGGCATCCGGGGCTCTTCGTTTCTTAGCGGGGCTCTTCGTTCGCTTAGCGGGCCTCTTCGTTTTGTTAACGGGTTTTTTTATTTTACCAAGTCAAAAATGCCAAATTCTTGGAGATGGATTGTTTTTTTACTTGGCATATAATTTTGGGAGTTGGCAAATTACAAGATTTGTCAAGTAAAATTTGACAAACTCTTGGAGATGCTCTTAGTTTATTAGACTTCGTAAATAACCTACCACCTCTAAAGTTCACTACGTATGTTTGAAGGTTTAAATATTTTCATATCGTCTCTGTAAATAAAAGAGGCTACACTCAAAAGTTTTTTTTATCGTCAAAAGTCATTTTTTAGTGCCCAAGGGTTCTGACATTGTGGTGGAGGAGCAGTGAAGCAAAGGGTAGATGGAAGGAGAAGTGTGTGGATCCAATTTACACTGATGGATGAAGAAAGGAGAACAAAGAGGTGGGTGGGGCGGGTGTCGGACAGAAGAAGTGCGATAGAAACTAAAAGCGGCATAAACATTTTAGGACATGTGCTTCTCTATAAAACTTTTACGTCACTAACATGTCCCCGTGGGTGTACCATGACGGGCATATTATGTGGTTATCCCGAAACTTCTTCTACCATGTCTAGATTTAGAGCAACTCCAGGAGACTCTTTATATCCTCTCTTTTTTTACCGAAATGGTAGGGAATCCCCTACCTATTTTTTTGTTTTTCCATTAAATGAAAGAATGATATTTACATGTAAAAATTACAAGGCAACTAGGCCCAAATAGAAAAAAGCAGCCTATACATTGTAACTATCTCTCCAAATATTGAGTGGGGTTTGTCTGCTGGGCTTGGCTTTAGTGCAAACTAAACCAAGTTCCTCCTTGAACTCTCTTCTCCAAATGTTGATGTTGATTTGACCCTGGTAAAAAATCACCTTGTTTCTAGTTGTCCAGATGATCCAGCAGGCTGTGATGAGGATTTCTCTGAAGATTGGGCTGCCAAAGTTGGTCCTGGCCTCTATTACCATATCAAGTGGTGGGAAATTCAGGTTCCAGGAAATGGGAATGGAGTTCCAGCAGTCCCGGCTAAAGGGGCAGTCAAAGAAGAGGTGGAAGCTTGTTTCTTCTCATCCACTACTGTAACACCCCAAATTTTGCACTTTTAGAAATAGAGTAAAAATGATTTATTTTGTAGTTTTGTGCTCATAAAAACATAGGTAAAAGAAATTTTTCTTTAAATTAAAATCCAACATAAGGGTAACAACATGTTTGTGCATACATGCCGTTGCATTGATACTTTTGTGATGAGTGGTTAGGAAAATAAATTCAAATCTCAATATTTAAAATATTGCTTTCAAGTAGTGGTTTAAAAAGAATTTGAAAATTTGCAAAAACAAAAGATGCCTTGTTTTTAAAATCTAAAGGCTTGGAAAAGGTTTTAAGACACGTTAGGACGATGCCTCTCTTTCCGGGAATCTTTCCGACCTTTTTCGGGATTAAATTCATATTTCTTGGAGTTTTATCTTTTTCCTTGATCAATGCAAAAGTCTTTTTCGGGAGCTAAACCACTTTGGTTGTGTTCCTTATTCTTCCATCTATCCCCAGGAATTTTTCTAGTATTTTTCGGAGCTCAGAGATATTTTTCGGAGCCTAAATAGTAATTCCCGATTTTCTGTAATTATTTTAATTCCGAAAATCAATATTTACTAAAATATCTCGGATTTCCAAAATATCCAAACCCTACGTGTATATATATGCCGGCGTAGCCCTCGATGCGAGGATTCCAGAAGTACAGCCCGTTTTTCGAGCCGCCAAACGTAGCCCCGCAGATCGGACGCCGAAGTTCCCCACAGCTAGGTTTCCGGCGAAGGTTCGGCGAGCTTTTCTGGCCAACTCCGGTGTCCCCTGCGAATTCCGAGACAATCACAAGGTTCGTATCGATCTCCTCTACACCGTCTCGTGTTTTGTTTCACGAATCCGTTACCGTTTGAACCGTTCCCCATCCTTTCTTTTCCTTCTCCGGCGAGCATCACCATTGTCGGCCATCTCTTGCCCTCGCGGCCAGCCCCAGGCCATGGGCTAGTGCTACCGCGCCGCTGCCTAGCCCCGCCGGCCATCCCTGTGCCCCTGCGCGAGCCCCTGTGCAACTTTGCTGCTTGCTGGGCCGCTTGGCCTACCGCAGCCGCGGCTCGTCGCTGCGCCGCTGGCCAGCCAGCAGAGCCCCAGCCGACCGCCAAGCTTCCCCCATGGCTCCTCCATGGCCAGCCGCCCAGTTTCCCCCTTGGCCGCTCCTGTTTCCCTCCATGCGTGCGCCCCTCTGTTTCCGTATGAACAGTGCCTCGTAATTCTACTGTAGCGCTTTTGATCCCGAGGTAGAAGAAGGGCATATCCGCGAATAAAGTTTTCTTAAATCGCAGACAGGTCCCTGATTCATTTAACTTCCGTCCTTTTCATCTATTATTCATCCGTATGATATCCGAATTCAATTCTTTCAGTTTCATCTTTCCAATATGTATTCCGATCATTGTTTAATCCCGTCAATACTAAATATTTTATTTATTTCAGCTCTTTTCAAGTGAAATACCTAGAATGCCCTCCCTTGTTTAAATCGTCCGGAGTCCGTATCTTTTCCGTCCGATCTCCGTTTTCAGCGGTTTTTGCGCTCACGCGATCGTAGAAACAAGACCTACATGTAAGTAACCTTTTCATAAGTTGTTTATCATGTTTGGTGTACTGCTTTTATTTATTTGTATATGTTTGCTTGTATGTCGAAGCGCTCTACGCAGTAGCGCTAATGTTTTTCATGTCACATGATTTTTCATATATAGCTAAATATTAAATTGGTTAACATGCTTATAATTAGTTTTATAACTAGAAACAATATAGGTTTTGTATTCCGGTGATTATACATAACCTGTTAATCTGATTAATCAGTAACTTCAGTACAGTCTTAGATTATAATTAGTTGAATGTTGCATATGTGTTAAGTATGAATAGATGCCCTCACATGATTTATGTTTTTAATTTATAGATGTTTAAATGACTAAAAGTATATATATAATCTTTTATAATTATAAAATATGACGTATACCAACATTAATGCCTTTTTAATTATGACTTGCTTAGATCAATTATGAGACATAATATAATTGTTCTATTAGTTGCTCTCACATGTTCTATATTTCTAAAGTAAAGTTTAAATACTTTATATAATATGAGATATGTTGATTAATAAAATATGATTAATTAGTGACATAAACATGTATGTCTTTAAATTGTAATTTGCCAAGTTTAAATGTGACATATATACTTTCAATATATATACTCTCATTTGTTATTATATTTCAATTTAATTTGCATAAATGATATCAAGATATTTATAATTAAGATATGATTAATTTATCTTAGTTTTCTAAATCTAATAACTCAAGTATAAAATGACTTAACTCAATTTTAGATATTCCCCTGAGATATCTTATACATGTTTTATGATCATTAAAATAGATAAAGCATATAGTTTTCTTTCCAACGTAAATCCTTCGATAGATGTTTCTGTTTTACCGTAGCTCCGATTAGTGTGCCTTTCGCGTGTGCGTGATCGTAGCAATGCGTAGATTAGATTTCGAATCTTTTCATTGATTGGTGTAATGTTCTAATCTAGTATGTTTGCTATGCATGCTTGTTCGGATGCTTGTGTGGTGCTTTTCGGTCTTGTCCAGTCGGTGAGTTTTGCGTTGGTGATCTATAAGAAGTTGGAGAAGAAGAAGAAGAAGAAAACGTTGAAGATTAAAGCTTACCGAAGGATCGGTGTTTAAGGCAAGTATAGTTTGGGTTTTTTTTCTGTGACCATGATCTTGAAACTTGATTAATGAATATGCTATAAACATAAAAGATGACTTGTTAGCAACAACAGGAGGGTTAAATTCCCTCTCCACAAGGTCTCATTTGTAAGTGATCATTCAGGACTTACAGTACAGCTGTGAGGGCTATATGGCTCTGGCTCTAGTTGTTTGGGAGACCTTTTCTAGCAGGCTTAGAGGATACTGCGAGTTGGGTATAGGACAGCCTCTGTCCTGTTATGCCTTGCTATGGAAGCAGCTTTTAATGGAAGGGGGGTTCCTATATCCGATGACCCTGCGGCCCTTCCCGGTTAGACGAACTTCTGAGCAGCTTTATATGATTTCCGGTGTTTGGACCTTGCAAACCCGTACATTTGGAAATCATGACTCACAGTGAAAGTGTACACCTCTGCGCAGAGTTTAATAAACTGATATATCAGCCATGCTCACGGTCACGAGCGGCCAAGGGATTCTTACGCCAAAGATGAGCACTTGTTTAATTATGCTTAACTGAGTTGTTTTGAGCTATTTATTATTCCATTATACTTGATCATGTGGCTATGGAATGCACTACCTTGTTGCTATATTTGCTGAGTTCGACATGGACTCACCCTTGCAATTTCCCCCACACCTCAGGCTGATGGAGTCTGAAGGAGTTAGGCTTGTGATCAACCAGTCAGTTGGATCCAGTGGAGTGAAGTCTGCACCCGGAGATCAGAGTTATCTATCTGTTAATTGCTTTCTAAGGTTATCTCTTTTGCTAAGTTCGCTATATATTAAGCATTGTGAATTGATACTGCCCCTTCATTTGTAGCTATATGTGAGGTTTGATTACCAGGGCTCACATATGGTGTGCATTCGGCTTTGTCCTTAAAACCGGGTGTTACAAGTGGTATCAGAGAAATGCTGACTGTAGGACGCAAGCCTAGTAGAAACTGGTCGTTCTAAGGTTTACAAGTTACAGCAAAAATCCTTGTTCTATAAACCTTGATATTTTCTTCTCTACTACATTCTTACCTTTGATATTCGTCCCCTCCTTGATGCTTCTTTAAAAGCTTTTTGTTCCCATCTACTTCTTGCTTTGATATGCTTTTAGAATCTTGTCTTACCACCTTCTCGCGCAATTTGAAGTTAAGCTATAGGATCTTTACCCATAATCTGCAGAAGACGATAGTATCGCAAGTTTAAGTCAATGATTGAATTGTGCACCATAAGTGCTTGTTGGCTTGTCATTATGATTATGTTTTGTTTTGAATCTTTGTAATGAGTGCAATGATTTTGTGGGATTTTCCACAAATTCATTTAGTTTATAGGCATAAGACATAAGGATTAGTGAATAGATAGCTGGGTTTTGGTTTTCTCCTGTTTTCCTATCCTATCTTTCTGGAGCAACCTGTCATCTTTGGTTTATATCTCTATTTTCGGGCAATCAAAAATCATGGTAAACTTTTAGAGAATACTAGATTTCAACATGTTTCTCTGACCTCAAGAATCACCCTGACAGCTATTAAGGTTATGAAGTTATGAAAATCATAAGAGGATATAGCTGTGCTGACTGAGATCTGGAGCAGTATGTGGTTTTCTGGTTATATCACAATACCTGCTCGAGAAAATGTTACAAAATTTCTATGGGATCAACTGGACTTCTGTACCTATCATATGCCTCTGGATTAACCCTCATAGCTATTTTAATTTGGGAAATATAGTCATCACAAGTAGAAGTTTCTGTGCAGTCTGAAACCTAGAACAGTTTATGTTGTGCCCTATTTTCGACCAACTTAGCTGTAGAATCTGGAGAAGTCTTCTACATGAAAGTTATAAAGGATTTAATGAGCTTTCCAACGGTGTAAAGTACGACATTATTGGATTTACAGAACAGGAATTATAGTAGTTTTACTGCACTGCTATTTTTTTCTACTCGCGGATAAACTGAGGTTACTTGTTCCTACTTATACACATGAGTTCCTCTTGGTTATCAAAGGTCATCCTGATAAGTTAACTCACTTAGAAGAAGATTCAAGCTATCCTTTGGTGCCCTACTTGATCTTTTCTTAAGGGGGTAGCCAAGGCATAAAGGAATCGCAAGATGGAGGTCTCATATAATCTAGAGCTTCACTTGGAAGTATCGGTTATTCCTATGGTTGAGAAATCACTATCAGACACAAGGATCTTTGTTCAAGATTGTTAACAGGTTGGATCATCTACAAGGAGCTCAAATATTTTGTCAAGATTGGTCTTCGCTTCAAGCTATCATCACTTGGGAGTTCAACCTTCAACTCAAGACAAGTTGGCACTGATGGCATACGAAAATATGATGATTGGACTCCTCTACAGTTGGATCTTTGGCAACTTAAGTGAGTTTAGTTTGGATGGAGTTCTCTTTTTGGTTGTGGGATGTCTCTAATGATAGAATTATACAGACAATCGCTCAAGAGAGATGTGTTGAGCTAGAACCCGCTTAAGTATGCAAGAGTGATTCAGAGTTCCTCGGAATGGTAAGATTCTATCACACGTTCATTAGAGGTATTATAGTGTTGAACACAAGAGTTTCTTTTATAAAGCGGTTGGCAAGGATATGGATGTGCTCTAGGTAAGAAAAGCAGTGAATTATGCATCAAGTCAACTATGGAGGCTTGAGATGGGCTATTTGACATATGAGATCTAGAGATATCCATTGTGGAGCATAGTGGTATTATCTACTTGGACATGAAGAGTGATATCTACGTGAATCATAAGAATCTAAGGGACACTTTCAGTAAGTTGGTTTGAGATTGTGACATCAGTGTTGGGTTCAATTAACCAAATGTTTTTGGTTTAGAAGTATGTGTTATCTTTAGAAGAAATAAAAGTCATTGCCAATGCCGTTAGCAAATTGGAAGAGCTATGCTAAGAAGATTGAACGACACCATGGATTAAGTTTTATGTTTAAGAGTCACAACTCAACCTGAGCATATATATAGTTAATAGTGTTTTGAAGTTGGAATCTATTTTGGACCAAGAGAGAGTAATACATGAGGATCAATTGGAATATGGATGTATGAGGTAGTCGATTTGATATCTTGGACTAAAAAAATCTAGCAAGACATGTTGAGAAGTATTGTGTTACATTTTGGAATTAGTGAGGACAAGAGTTTGTCACCTAATGGATTCCAAAGTGGTCTTTGTGAGAAGCATATGGAGTGTCAGTGTAAAGAATAAGCTAGCACCCAGCTGCAACAGTTCATTGAGGTTGTTAAAAAGGAAAAGAGAAGAGGCCTAACAATTGGAAGAGTACCAGAGAGTTGGTTTGTGGATACTTGAGAGTTAATTAGAGGGCCTAGAAACATCTTGGGATCAGCGAGTATGCTATTTGGAGTAAAAGTTAACAGGTGTGCAAAGTCAAGAGGAATCTTTGTCAAGATGGTGGAACTACTCGAGAAAGTGGAGAAGATCCAATGGCAGTGTGTATTCTAGTGTCTTGATCATCATCTTCCGAATCTCGAGGACGAGATTCATCTTAAGGGGGGTAGAATTGTAACACCCCAAATTTTGCACTTTTAGAAATAGAGTAAAAATGATTTATTTTGTAGTTTTGTGCTCATAAAAACATAGGTAAAAGAAATTTTTCTTTAAATTAAAATCCAACATAAGGGTAACAACATGTTTGCGCATACATGCCGTTGCATTGATACTTTTGTGATGAGTGGTTAGGAAAATAAATTCAAATCTCAATATTTAAAATATTGCTTTCAAGTAGTGGTTTAAAAAGAATTTGAAAATTTGCAAAAACAAAAGATGCCTTGTTTTTAAAATCTAAAGGCTTGGAAAAGGTTTTAAGACACGTTAGGACGATGCCTCTCTTTCCGGGAATCTTTCCGACCTTTTTCGGGATTAAATTCATATTTCTTGGAGTTTTATCTTTTTCCTTGATCAATGCAAAAGTCTTTTTCGGGAGCTAAACCACTTTGGTTGTGTTCCTTATTCTTCCATCTATCCCCAGGAATTTTTCTAGTATTTTTCGGAGCTCAGAGATATTTTTCGGAGCCTAAATAGTAATTCCCGATTTTCTGTAATTATTTTAATTCCGAAAATCAATATTTACTAAAATATCTCGGATTTCCAAAATATCCAAACCCTACGTGTATATATATGCCGGCGTAGCCCTCGATGCGAGGATTCCAGAAGTACAGCCCGTTTTTCGAGCCGCCAAACGTAGCCCCGCAGATCGGACGCCGAAGTTCCCCACAGCTAGGTTTCCGGCGAAGGTTCGGCGAGCTTTTCTGGCCAACTCCGGTGTCCCCTGCGAATTCCGAGACAATCACAAGGTTCGTATCGATCTCCTCTACACCGTCTCGTGTTTTGTTTCACGAATCCGTTACCGTTTGAACCGTTCCCCATCCTTTCTTTTCCTTCTCCGGCGAGCATCACCATTGTCGGCCATCTCTTGCCCTCGCGGCCAGCCCCAGGCCATGGGCTAGTGCTACCGCGCCGCTGCCTAGCCCCGCCGGCCATCCCTGTGCCCCTGCGCGAGCCCCTGTGCAACTTTGCTGCTTGCTGGGCCGCTTGGCCTACCGCAGCCGCGGCTCGTCGCTGCGCCGCTGGCCAGCCAGCAGAGCCCCAGCCGACCGCCAAGCTTCCCCCATGGCTCCTCCATGGCCAGCCGCCCAGTTTCCCCCTTGGCCGCTCCTGTTTCCCTCCATGCGTGCGCCCCTCTGTTTCCGTATGAACAGTGCCTCGTAATTCTACTGTAGCGCTTTTGATCCAGAGGTAGAAGAAGGGCATATCCGCGAATAAAGTTTTCTTAAATCGCAGACAGGTCCCTGATTCATTTAACTTCCGTCCTTTTCATCTATTATTCATCCGTATGATATCCGAATTCAATTCTTTCAGTTTCATCTTTCCAATATGTATTCCGATCATTGTTTAATCCCGTCAATACTAAATATTTTATTTATTTCAGCTCTTTTCAAGTGAAATACCTAGAATGCCCTCCCTTGTTTAAATCGTCCGGAGTCCGTATCTTTTCCGTCCGATCTCCGTTTTCAGCGGTTTTTGCGCTCACGCGATCGTAGAAACAAGACCTACATGTAAGTAACCTTTTCATAAGTTGTTTATCATGTTTGGTGTACTGCTTTTATTTATTTGTATATGTTTGCTTGTATGTCGAAGCGCTCTACGCAGTAGCGCTAATGTTTTTCATGTCACATGATTTTTCATATATAGCTAAATATTAAATTGGTTAACATGCTTATAATTAGTTTTATAACTAGAAACAATATAGGTTTTGTATTCCGGTGATTATACATAACCTGTTAATCTGATTAATCAGTAACTTCAGTACAGTCTTAGATTATAATTAGTTGAATGTTGCATATGTGTTAAGTATGAATAGATGCCCTCACATGATTTATGTTTTTAATTTATAGATGTTTAAATGACTAAAAGTATATATATAATCTTTTATAATTATAAAATATGACGTATACCAACATTAATGCCTTTTTAATTATGACTTGCTTAGATCAATTATGAGACATAATATAATTGTTCTATTAGTTGCTCTCACATGTTCTATATTTCTAAAGTAAAGTTTAAATACTTTATATAATATGAGATATGTTGATTAATAAAATATGATTAATTAGTGACATAAACATGTATGTCTTTAAATTGTAATTTGCCAAGTTTAAATGTGACATATATACTTTCAATATATATACTCTCATTTGTTATTATATTTCAATTTAATTTGCATAAATGATATCAAGATATTTATAATTAAGATATGATTAATTTATCTTAGTTTTCTAAATCTAATAACTCAAGTATAAAATGACTTAACTCAATTTTAGATATTCCCCTGAGATATCTTATACATGTTTTATGATCATTAAAATAGATAAAGCATATAGTTTTCTTTCCAACGTAAATCCTTCGATAGATGTTTCTGTTTTACCGTAGCTCCGATTAGTGTGCCTTTCGCGTGTGCGTGATCGTAGCAATGCGTAGATTAGATTTCGAATCTTTTCATTGATTGGTGTAATGTTCTAATCTAGTATGTTTGCTATGCATGCTTGTTCGGATGCTTGTGTGGTGCTTTTCGGTCTTGTCCAGTCGGTGAGTTTTGCGTTGGTGATCTATAAGAAGTTGGAGAAGAAGAAGAAGAAG
Source organism: Miscanthus floridulus (assembly GCF_019320115.1). Taxonomy (NCBI): domain Eukaryota; kingdom Viridiplantae; phylum Streptophyta; class Magnoliopsida; order Poales; family Poaceae; genus Miscanthus; species Miscanthus floridulus. The sequence goes on along the minus strand of NC_089594.1, from coordinate 15,396,453 downwards.
AAAACATTGAAGATTAAAGCTTACCGAAGGATCGGTGTTTAAGGCAAGTATAGTTTGGGTTTTCTTTCTGTGACCATGATCTTGAAACTTGATTAATGAATATGCTATAAACATAAAAGATGACTTGTTAGCAACAACAGGAGGGTTAAATTCCCTCTCCACAAGGTCTCATTTGTAAGTGATCATCCAGGACTTACAGTACAGCTGTGAGGGCTATATGGCTCTGGCTCTAGTTGCTTGGGAGACCTTTTCTAGCAGGCTTAGAGGATACTGCGAGTTGGGTATAGGACAGCCTCTGTCCTGTTATGCCTTGCTATGGAAGCAGCTTTTAATGGAAGGGGGGTTCCTATATTCGATGACCCTGCAGCCCTTCCCGGTTAGACGAACTTCTGAGCAGCTTTATATGATTTCTGGTGTTTGGACCTTGCAAACCCGTACATTTGGAAATCATGACTCACAGTGAAAGTGTACACCTCTGCGCAGAGTTTAATAAACTGATATATCAGCCGTGCTCACGGTCACGAGCGGCCAAGGGATTCTTACGCCAAAGATGAGCACTTGTTTAATTATGCTTAACTGAGTTGTTTTGAGCTATTTATTATTCCATTATACTTGATCATGTGGCTATGGAATGCACTACCTTGTTGCTATATTTGCTGAGTTCGACATGGACTCACCCTTGCAATTTCCCCCACACCTCAGGCTGATGGAGTCTGAAGGAGTTAGGCTTGTGATCAACCAGTCAGTTGGATCCAGTGGAGTGAAGTCTGCACCCGGAGATCAGAGTTATCTATCTGTTGATTGCTTTCTAAGGTTATCTCTTTTGCTAAGTTCGCTATATATTAAGCATTGTGAATTGATACTGCCCCTTCATTTGTAGCTATATGTGAGGTTTGATTACCAGGGCTCACATATGGTGTGCATTCGGCTTTGTCCTTAAAACCGGGTGTTACAACTACTGCAAAGAACACAGATGTAGTCTTCTGATTTCATATTTTTCCTTCTCCAAAGGTTTCTAGTATTGAGTCTATCCCTCAGCAATAACCAGAAGAAAAACTTATGCTTACCCAGATTACTCGAGGTCCAGAGCCAGGAGAAGAGGGGAGATGTTTCTGTGTGTCCAATGAGTAACTTATAAACTTTTTTGCTACTGAAGTTAGAGGGTCTCCAAGACTAAGTCCAACTGTCACTGATGTTTTCATCCCACACTCTCTCTGGAAGTAAGGCTTGTAATTCAACAAATTGTGCTGTAGCTTGTGTGGAAAGGGGAAGACTGAAGTTTCTGCTGGTGTCTTGATCCAGAAAGAATCTGATGGAGCACTTTGGCTTCTTAGTGAAAGAGAATGGTTGTGGGAAGGAATCTTTAATAGCTTCTCCCATCCAGCAGTCAGATCAAAAGAGTGTTGTGTTTCCTCTGTGGGGGTTACAGGATGCAAGACCTTGGAACTTATCAAAGAGTTTCATGATGTCTTTCCACCAAAAGGAACCAAATGGGCTTCTAGCATGTGGTGGAGTTTGGGTGTTGGAGTAGAACTTAGACCAAGTCAGAGTCACCCAAGGGATATCTGCCTGATTATAGAATTTGTCTAAGTGCTTCATGAGTAAGGCATTGTTCTGGCTCTTGATATCAATTATGCCTAAACCACCTTGATTCTTTGGTTTACAAGCTGTTTCCCATGCTGCTAGGCATTTTCTTTTTTTATTTATGTCACCATTGCTCCACAAACAGTGTTTTCTATAAATGTCAATCTGCTGAGTGACTTGAGGGGGGAGCTTTAGACAACACATGTAGAAGGTTGGAAGAGCACTGAGAACTAAATTAACAAGTATCAGTCTACCATTGTAGGATAACAATTTGCTAATGCCAGATAATCTTTTCTCAATTCTAGTGAGGAGTGGACTGAATTCTTGTAAAGACGGCCTTGTTGTGCCCAAAGGTAGCCCTAGGTAAGTAAATGGCATGGTTCCAACCTTGCAGCCAAAAGTGTTGGCCAAGTGAGATGTTCTAGCATCACTCATGTTGATAGGCACCAGAAAGGACTTACTGAAGTTTACCTGTAGGCCAGTGCTATCAGAGATGGATCTAAGCATACCTTTGAGATTAAATAGAGTTCTTGCATCACCTGGCAGTATCAGGAGGGTATCATCAGTATATTGCAAAATGGGAAAATCACCTTCAAAGATGTCACAAAGAGGGTGTTTTATGACCCCAATCTGCCATGCTTTGTTGATTATTGTCTGAAGCAGGTCTGCAGCCAGTACAAAGAGCAAGGGAGAGAGGGTCACCCTGCCTGACACCTCTTTTGCATGTAAACATTTTTCCAGGTATGCCATTAAGCAGGACAGAAGAAGATCCACTGCTTAAAATGTTGTGGGTCCATCTGATCCATTTATCTAAGAAACCTTTATGCTTTAGGACTTGAAGAATGACTTGATGTTCCACTTTGTCAAAGGCCTTCTCAAAATCTAGCTTGAGTATGTGTCGGGGTTATAACCCCAGGGTATCTCAGGGCATCGATTAGTTAGCAGGCCGAGCGGCCCACAGTACACCAGATAGCGAAAGCCCAAACGATCGAGGCTAAGGACGGGGTCAGCCATGACCCCTCCCTTCTACCTTAGCCGTACGCCGCACAAGAGTTCATGACCTCACCGCCGTCCTGATCCTTGGGAGAAACGGGGAGAGGTCGAGCCTAGCCAAGCGCGTCTGCTCTGACAAGAGTGACACGCCACACTGACCCCGCAAGCACCTCGGTCCGGTCAGACGCCATCCCTGCACTACGCAGCACGGACAAGATAACACCGCTCTGTGGTGACCACCAGTACGGCGACCCGCCATCCAAATATGGTCCAACAAGACATGCGTATGATCCTACCCACTACGGGATGGGATCCACGATAGAGGCCTTGACTTAGAGGCCATCCAAGCTGGCGGGGACCACGACCCCGGGGCTCGGGATCGTGGCCACCATGATAATGTGGTGGACGACGACCTAAGGGCGGCTACCAACTCCTGTACAACGCCCCCGGGAGATCAGGAAATGACGACGAAGACCACGACAGAGACCACGTCGCATAGGACGACTGGCGAACCACCACCGTGCCTACAGTGCCACCACGACCGGCACAGTAGCACCACGCCACACCTTACCGCAACGTGGGCACAAGACCATGATGACAACCACGCCCAGGCGTGCACCACAAGACGGCGTAGCTTGCAAGCCAAGTTAGCTAGGCTCCACCCTTAGGCTCACGACCCCTCGGTCGGGAGAACCTTTTTCTTTGTACATGCCCTAGTCCCGAACTCTATATAAGGACAGCCAGGGCATCTTTCCTGGCACTCTGAATCATCTTCACATTCTTCACACTCTCTGGACTCCTGAAGCTTCTCTTTAGGCAGTTCATCTCCTAGCTCTAGCTCGCCTACCTCTTCTACCATTCTTGCACCCCATTGTAAGAACTTTAGAGCATTCAAGCGAGGAACACACACTCGATCATCTCTGAGACTAGATGTAGGGCTCTGGCCTAAACCAGTATAAATCCTCGTGTCTTTTGGATGCTACCATCATCTTCCTAGAGCAGCGCGACAATCGTATAAATTTACTAGTCCGGTTTACAAAATACCGACAGTATAACTATCTCTTTCTTGGATTTATGGCATAGATGCAAGAACCGAAATGCCCAGGCTAAGCAATCATAGATTGTTCTACCTTTAATGAAGCCATACTGGTTGGTGTGAACCAGCTGAAGAAACTGTCTCTATATCCTTCCTTGCTAGGAATTGAGTTTTTGGTAAAAAGAATACCTTTCAACAACTTCTTTAATTGGTTATCCATATATAGCCATCCACTATTCCCAAATTCTCGCTAGCCAAAGTTAGAAAGCAAGAATGGCTCTATAGAGTATGTAGAAAAGTTATTTTTTTAATGTCAGGGGAGGGACCCATCTCAATAAGGTGCAAGGCTAGGGATAGAACCCTGGCCGGCTGGCTCAACCACAAGAACCCTCACCGGCTGGCTCAACCACGGGGAGCACATGTGTTGACACAAAAATGTGACGATGTGATCAACACACAGCAAGCCGGAAGATCTGAGCGGAATGAGACCAGAGATCTGCTTGGCTTCAATATAGAACCAGCTGATTCTGAAAACCCAACGACGTGCCAGTCAATTTGACCTGCAATTGACAAGGAGAAGAAATATTATCAGTAATTTAAGGTGGAATATGTCAGTGTTGCTCCAGACAGTTCCAAATATGCGGCTAAGTAGCCACTTCAATAAGGCTATCGACTAAATAGTCGATATCTAGCGTATTCATGAAACGAAGATCTTTACATTAAGGATGATCGGCTAATGTTAAATGATGATGACGTAAATCAAAATAACCAGTGCCCATGGATCATAAAATTTTTATGGTGACTGATTAATCGAGACAAAAACAAGTACAACACACCCAAATACAAAATTTATAAGATCCTTAAGATTCCAATATATACTACCAAATAGTCGATTGATGCAGTCTTTGATTATAGAATTGGTAACAAGCAAAGAAGCGATATAAGAAAACAACATCGGCTAAATGGAACATGATCGGTATAAATCGTCGAGCCGATAAGTTTGATGAAAAGAGTATAACATGCGAACAAATCGACTGTCTAATATAAATGAATCTACAGACAGTCTGAATCTAATCTATTATCATTAACAGTGAGGTTCGATCAGATCGATGCAGCTATGATAATGATAACAAACTAAAGCCAAAGAATCTATAAAACCATCTATATGTTGATAGATTCATAAAAAACATGATATATGCATGAGAGTATAGGCAATCGGCTAAATAGCCGATGCAGTCATAGCAAACAAACAGAGTACATATCTTGATCATGAACAAAACCACTAATCGATAATTTCTAATCTAAAGTCTTACCAGTGAGGTTCGATCGGATCGATGCAGCTATGGTAGTATCATTAGATTAGATCTCATTAACTAGTGAGTTGATTCAAGATTGAAGCATATCTTTGGATGCATACTATGTTTGATTGGAATAGAGATGAAACAGTCGATCTAGCGGAATTAAGCCATCAATTATAAGATTTGAAGTGTGATCAGATCAAAGGACGACCCATTAAGATGATACGATGCCGATCTATCTCTATCTCAATCGAGAGATTTGTTATAATTAATAAAAAATTAATTATAAACAGATCGATAACTGGTGAATCAACAAAAAATAACAAGGAAAATCTTACTAATCTTAGCAGATTCGATAACTGGTAATATTGTATTAAACAACAAGTTATTTAACGCAAGATCGATAACTTTGATCTATATTATGATTCGTAAGAGATCAATCAGCTGATGCAGCCTTACAAACAATGATATGGATCGATAACTAACTTATATTATAGCTCATAAAAGATCAATCAGCTGATGCAGCTTTACAAGCACAATACAAGTCGTGACGGTACTCACAAGCAAGCTAGAGGTCGATCGGTCGATGCAGCCTTGTTTGCTGAAGAACTCACCGAGATCTACAGTACTCCTACTCCTAATGCGATGGCGAAAGCCGGTAAGATTATATTGATTGAGTTTTCATGTCCTTGTACAATAACCGGGGTCTAATATTTATACCCAGAACCTAAATATGAATTAATTTTTCCTTATTTGTAGAGTCCGACACATCTTCCTGACGCCATTCAAGCATAGCCCATGGACGCCGTCTGCTGACGTCATCTATAAAATAGCCGATTCCGATATCGCATTCAAATCAGCCGGTACTGATTCACATCTAATCGATTGCTTGATGACACAATCTTGGAAGCTTTGAGTTCTCGCGTTCTTCTTTCTAAATTTTGGTGTAAACAACATGCTACTACACTATAAGTGCGTCTACAATAGAAAAGCTGTTGGAGAGTCATAATATATAGAAAATAATTTTTATGCAAATGGCTCACCAAATGATGATACAGAGACTGAGTTTTAAAAAGACTCTTGGGGATGTTCTTATAGTAGTATAAGTATATATCTGATGTTAGGACAATTTAACTAGTTCAAAAATTAAGGTTGTCATAACTAACGACATATATTTAAAACCCGAGAGAGTATAGTTATGTAGAAATTTAATTTTCTTATTAAGTTGCTCTCTCTAGAGTCTATCAACTTCAACTGTAGTTCTAAATCCAACATTTATGGAAAGAGTAGGTGTGTGTGAATGCAGAAGTGGTTCATTAATTTAAGTGGTCTTTATGGCCCATATTCTTCCTAAAACATCATTTGTTTTTGGGTAAATTTTTAAATCAATAACTGATGCTATTGTGAGAACGATGGAGCATCCAGTTAGTTGGGACTTTAAGTTTTATTTGACAGTATATAGTAGAGTTGGAGTCAGACTCTTCTAACCCAAACATCCTCGTAAATACTCCCCCCAGACAAGAGAGTCCCCTTGTTTTTTTTTCATAGCGTATACTGTATGCTCTTTTAAGTATTTATATTTCACAATTTCCTACCAAAGTCCCTCCGTTTCTATGTTGCACCACCATTTAATGTTTAACTTTCTCAAGTCTTTAATGCCTAAACCTCCTTTCTCCTTACTCTTGCATATCTTTGTCCATTTCACTAGATGTTATCTCACTCTCAACAGAATTGATTTTGAGTTCAGACATCATTTCATACATATAAGCAACAATTTCATATTGACAACACCCTCAGTTTCTCCTTTTAGGCATATAATAGTGTCATCAGCATATTGTAATATTATTGCTACACCTCTTGGTATTATATGGTCAACTAAGACAATGAAAAGCTTATTTTCCTAGGCTTTGGAGACCATTCTAGTTAATATTGCTACACCTCATAGGATAAAACTTATCTACACTGTTTTCAACACAAGAAAGTCTTGAAAACTAGGACATAAACCCCCTCTAACACTGGCCTACATCAAGCAGCAGAAGGTTAAATTATTAGCCCTTGCTCTTAATACGATTACTCGGTCTCCAAGTACTCCTTGGTTTCTGGAATTTGGGTTCCAGCGTCTAAGAAACTGGACCGCTGGGAGTAGTAGTTTGAAAAAAATGAGAATTTGAGTTTGTAGCCATACTAGGCAATAGACCGAGCAATGAAAGAACAATGAAAATACAGTTGGTTGAAGACAGTAGTTCTAGTTCTTTTCATAAACGGTTTTATTGGAACTAGTAGCATTCTAGTAAGGGTCTGTTTGATGTATCCAACTAAAGTTTAGCTAGCTAAAATTTCAAAGTAAAACTTTAGCCAGCTAAAAGTTTCCCAGCTAAACTTTAGCTGAGGTGTTTGGATGCTCCAACTATTAGCTTTAGCTGAGTTGAAATAGCTAATCACAGCTAAACTTTAGCTGGTCTTTTAGCTGGGCTGTTTGGATGCCTAGCAGCTAAATTTAGTCAGCAAAAGTTTAGTTGGTGCATCCAAACAGGCCCTAAGTTGGAGATAATTGAGCAACGCTATAGTTTTAGGTAGTGTTTGGATGCGAGGACGAGCTAGGAAGGAATGGGACGGACCTGGGATGAGGTGTTTGGTTGGGAGGCCACCAGGAGCGAGGACGTCCCACATGGGAATATTCTCGTGAGACGTGGGTTCCCTCGCCCCCAAAAATTTGACGGACGGGGTCACCCTAGGTGGGATGAGCGGCTCGCTTGCGAGGAAGAAAGAAGAGGAGGCACGCCGGTCACGGACGGGGTCGCGGGCGAGGGCTCAGGTCACGGCCGTAGGCATGGCTCCAGTCGAGGGGGCGGTGGTGCGAGGGGCTGCGCACGCAGGCATTGACACGAGCGGCGACGGAGGCGCGAGGAGCCGCGCACTACGTGAAAAACGGTTTATAGCAACGGCACAAATTTTTTTAGGGGCGGCTGGTGATAGAGCCGCCCCTACAGTGACGTGCTCGGGATCCACGAGACTAACCGCCCCTACAAATAAAACAGCAGGGGCGGCCGGTGATACGAGCCGCCCCTACAAATGGGTATGATTTGTAGGGGCGGCTCACTCACCAGCCGCCCCCGGTGTTTCTATTTGTAGGGGCGGCTGGTGATTGAGCCGCCCCTACAAATACCCCACGTACATGAACCGTCCAAAATATCTACTGCCTCGACTCCCTCTCTCTCTCTCTCTCTCTCTCCCCGTCTCGACTCCCTCTCTCTCCCTCGCTCTCCCTCTCCTCCGAGCCCCTCCGTCTCTCCCCCACGTCGCCCCTCCCTCTCCCCCACGAGGTGACGGGACCCCCTCTCGAGCAGAGGCGTACGGCGTCGCAGCCCCCTCTTCTCCCCGCGGCGGCACTCGGCGGCGCACCCTAGGGTGGCGGGGGTTCTGGGGCGCGGCCTCCCGGCGGTCGCGCGGGGCTCGATCCGGCGAGGACTAGCCAGATCTGAGTGGCCACCACCAGATCCGGCGAGGAGAAGCCTGATCCGGCGAGGACGAGACTGGATCTGGCAAGCGGGTGCGGCGGCAAGGATGAGCTCGATGCGGGTCGCGGGGAGGCAATACTAGGAGCGCCGAACGCTCTAGTGCCGTGGGAGCTCACCTGAGCAGCGCCTCACCGCGCAACCGTGGTATCCTCTTCCGCTGCAGCGGTCACGACCTTCACTGCGGTCCGGCGGCAGCGGCCTCGAGCCAGCGGCGCTAGGCGTCCTCGAAGGCACGGCGTGCACGCTCGGACTCTACGGCCTCCTGGATCTCGATTAGGCTGCGCTGCACCTCGGGGTCCGCCGTGGGTGACTCCGCCTCGACCGCCGCATGTGCGCCGTGCGGGCCACGGCCTCCCTTTGCTCCCTCTGGCGGCGCTACTTCTTCTCCCGCCGCTTCTCCCTTGTCGGCGTCGCTGCAGCGTCCGGGGCACAATCAGGGCTGCCGCCACTGGCCACGTAGGTTATTAAGATTTGGTAATTTTTATTTAAGGATAAGGAATATCAGATCGATGGAAGTTTACTGCTGACCCAAATTGAATACCTGCTTTCCACCCCTCCACCCTCTCCTGTTTTGCAGTGACTGCGCGACGGCCATGGCGGCACAACGGACACCTCCTGTAATGCACGCACTGGCCAGGCCATCTTGCTCATGAACACGGTCATCCAGTGGTCTTTGTACGGCAAGAACATTAGCATCATCGAGCCATGGTGGTGATGGTGTGCTTTTGCTAGCCCAATGGCGCAGCAGACCAGGACAATCAGGTTTGTTAGATTCGCACACACACACACACGGCCTGTTTGTTCAAATGCTCCAGTGCAAACATGGATATGTGTATAGCTGTGGAAGTAAGTGTATTTCATGCTATTAGGATTTAGGAGTAGTTATATATGTATTGTCAGAAAAGCTAGGGGTTCTCCAATTAAGAGAAATCATGTTTTCAGTGTTGTGCTTGATTACCAGAGGATGTACTAGACTGACTTGTAGATATTCCTTTTAGGGATCAACTCTACATGCAGTACTGCATGGTGCTTTTCTTTGTAGCCTAGGTTGCTGCGTTTTTGTTTCTTCAGTGCAATTCTACATTGTTGTCACTGAGTTTGTGAATATCAATTCCTGTATGAAATGGTAGACACATGAACAAATATACATTATTTAATGCAAGTAAGAGGCAAGTGATAATATTCTGTCACTGAGTTTGTGAATATCAAATTTCTGTATGTAACTGATGAGCACCTATCAGTTGATAAATGTACTCATGTTTATTAACAGATACAGGTAAGAGGCAAGTGATAATATACTTCTGCTTGCATAAGTGAACTAATAATGCTTAAATCCATTGCTCGGTAGAAACATATTGACTGATGTCACTACCGGAGACTGTGTAGTCACCGAGTGCCCCGACAATTACCGAGTGTCAAAAGTCGGGGCACTCGGAAAAAAGTGATTACCGAGTGCCAACACTCGGAAAACATAAACACCCGGTAGTCAACCGCTTTACCGAGTCAGCACACTCGGTATACTCAGACACTCGGTAAAACCACAAGTTTACCGAAGGGGTGCACTCGGTAAAAACGGTCACTCGGTATTGACGTGCCACGTCACCTAGGATAGCAACCGTGCCCAAACGGCGTCAAGGCATGACATGTTTACCGAGTGTTATGATCATACACTTGGCAAACATGAAAATTTTACCGAGTGTTGGGCCAATACACTCGGTAAACACTATCTTTTACCGAGTGTATTTGCCCAACACTCGGTAAAATTCAACCAAATTTCTTGTTTTTCCCTTCATTCTTTTTCCTCTATCCACATATGATATTTAGTACTCCATTCCAAAATATGGTGTTTATTTCGATTTATTTACTATATTTCACAAAATTTTCATTCTTTATGAAAATTAGGAACATATCGTGTGAATTTAATTGTAATAATTAAAATCGAACTCGATAAATCACAAGATTGGAAGAATTAACATTGAAGCATACATCTATGTTATAGAAAAAATTTCATAACGTTTTGGAAGTATTTTTACATTCGTCGCTGCCGAACCGGTACATCTCCCAAAGGGACGCTAAACATTCAAAATGACGAGTAGGATTTCTATTAAGAGTGAAATTCAACATTATGATTTGAACTTGGAATTTTTTAGATAGTAAATAGATGACATGAAATAGTTCATGTGAAAGTTTGGTGAATTTTAGGATTAAATTGGTATTTTTTCTTTTTTGTTTTGCATGAAATAATGGATACTTTTACCGAGTGTGACCTCAAACACTCGGTAAAGGTTAGCCACGGCCCACCTGCCTGCCATGCTTATGTTTACCGAGTGCCGTAGATCGGGGCACTCGGTAAACATGTACCAGGGCTGCGGTGCTTGAGTTTACCGAGTGCCGTACATCTAGGCACTCGGTAAACAGAAGCATTCAACAAGCCGTTTCTCCCTCAAATCGTTTCCTACTTTCACACACACACCGCACACGCCTCCCCACCGCCGCGGCCGCCTCCTCCCCTCCACCACCGCTGCCACCGGGCGGTCCCCCACAGCCGCCGCCACCGGAGAGACGGAGAGAGAGAGAGACGGAGAGAGAGACAGCGGCACCGGCGCACCGGACGACGATCCCCTCCGCCGACGCCGCCCCGTGCTCCCTCCTTCGCTCCCGTTCCCGCGAGGTGGGGTGGGGTGGGCCCCAGCAGCAGCGGCGACGGCGAGCACTCTCTCCCCTCCCCTGACCACGGCCTCCCCTTCCGTACGTGCTCCCGCCGCACCGGTGGCGACAAGGGACCCCTGCCTGCTCCCATCGACGCCAGGTACCTGCCCTGTTGCCCACCTCTCCCCTCCATCTGGTGGCGCCGTGATGCAACTAGTATTAGTAGATGGCTGCAAACATCATGGCGCCGTGATGCTTTTCATTTGATTGAGTGTCCTTTTTTTCTAAGTAGGTCATGATTTGTTCAACCTGAATGTAAGGAACCTTTGTTTACAACTACATGACACAACTGATATATGTTCACCACTAAGGCCTGATTTGATCAAAACAAAGGACATGTGGGGAAATTTTAGAGGATTGGAACTATAGGAAAATTTCTTGGAGAGAGGTGGACCACAAAGACCGGGTTTCCAATGTATATGGATGCCTGGTTATCAAGCACCTGTAGCTGATTCCCAGACGGTATTTGTCCTGACAAATTGTTGTAAGACAAATTCAAGTGGCTGAGTGCGCTTAGAGATGATACGCTCTTAGGGATTTCTCCAGAAAGCCCATTACGTGATAGATCCAAAGATTCCAGCGACTGTAAGGCACCGATATTCATTGGGATTGTCCCGCTTAGATCATTCCAAGAAAGGTTTAAGCTTGTCAGTGCAGTAAGTGCACTAATTTCTTCAGGAATATGCCCTGTTAAGCTGTTGCAAGACAGATCCAAATTTACCATAAACCTGATTCCAGTTGTAAATTCAAGTTGCTGCCCTTTAGTGACAACTGATAAACTATCATTGTACAACGTGCTCATGTGAATGAACTCATTAGGCCCAAATCTCATCCCTCCAGAAAATGACAATCCATAGTAGACGACAACATTTGAAAGTGACAATCCATAGTAGACGACATCTGAAAGTGAGCCATTGCCAGCAGGAATGTGGGACATGGCCTCCAAATTCACAAGTGACGTGGGGATCATCCCTGAGAAATTGTTAGAAGCTAGGTCTAAAAACTGAAGATCTTTCATCTTGCTAAGCTCGAAAGGGATGTCACCAGTGAACATATTTGAACGTAACCTCAGAAATGCTAAGGACGACAATTTCTCTCCTATCCATGTCGGTAAGCTCCCAGAAAACTGATTAAATGCAAGATCAAGAAATATTAGGCGCTGGCATTTTTGGAGAAAAAGAGGGAATGGTCCTGAAAGACTGTTGTCATATAAGTTGAGCATAAAGATTTCTGAAATCATCGGCAAGCTTGGGTTGGAACTTGAAGACCCATTACTGGTAGATGTGTTCCCTTCTTCTGAACTGTCCCAGCAATTAGGAAATGGACCTTGCAGTAGATTTCCTGATAGATCTACAAATTGTAAGTACTTCAATTTGCAAAAGGAATTTGGAATTGTACCAGACAACGAATTTTTGAAGAGAAGAAGTGATTCTAATGCCGTAGCTCCAAAATCAAGTGGTAGTGGCCCTGATATATTGTTTCTTGATAGGTCAAGATACATTAAATTTTTTGAAAACTTTGGAAGACCACCTTCTAAAAGATTCATACTGAAATCCATTTGCTCCAATAATCCAAAAGCACGAACGAGTTGGGAATGGCTATGCACAAAAAATCTATGACAGTACAATAATGCCAGCTTTCTTTCTGGTGCCAGTGGCATCACTCACTGAGGCCAGTTAATTAATTATTCAGCTCATCACATCCGGAGAGGCCTAAGCTCAATTAACCTGAAGCTTGCAAGCACTACTAGTAGTATAGCAGTAGTACTTACGGCTTGTACAGAGCAGTCAAATTAAGGATACGATGAGCACAATTCGCAACAAGAAAAGGCTGCCCTTATCTACTGCCATTTTTTCTTCTAACTTGAAACCTTGACAAGTTTGACAACTATATATATATATATATATATATATAGTTAGAGCTAAACAGCTTGTTCGTTTGAGGCCGAAACTTAAACGAAACACACACACATGCTACTGTACTGTGCCATCACGTTCCAGCGTGCACGGAGCTTTGTAAATAAATTTGTATACTACTGCTACTACTAAACCACCTAGCGAAAGTAGGTAGGTGCTGGTGTGGTGTGTCGATTAGCTACTAGTGTTGCTGCTTTATTATCTGCATTATTATCGCAATCGAGACGGGGCACTAGAGAAAGAGAAAAGATTTAACTGTTTGCCTGTCTTTGTTAGACTGTATTTTTCCTGCACTAATTGGAACATAAACCTTTAGGTGATGAACAAAAGCTTTACCTATAGAAAGGTGTTGTTAGGATACACATAGATATTCCACATATATATTACTAGTTTTTTAGAGTTCCAGGGACAAAGCCCTAGTCCATTGCATTGCATCAGGACCAGTAAATTCAGCGTTATTACAGCATAATCAAAGTGCATGCCCTCTGGCTGAACATCCAGTACAAAACGTTGAGCAATGCCATAGAGTTAAGCATCTGCGAGTTTCAGACTGGCTTTTGTTTTCCTCGCAAAGTTGACATCTGCACAATATTGCAGGAATCCACATCCTCTGTTGATGTTGTATTCTTATTTTTACTGGAGGAATTGATCTTATTTCCAGTTTTATTGCTCTAAACTGCAATATCGTCTATATGTTAGGATGGATGACCGTCAGTGGATGTACACGGGCTATCAGAAGAGGGGTCAATACACAAATGAATGGATTGAGAAGGCCAATGATTTCATGACGAATGCATTTGCAAACGGACGGCGACATGCCTGGTGTCCCTGTAGGAAGTGTAAGAACAAGGCAATGAAAACATATGAGGAGATGAGTAAAGATCTTGTCAACAATGGATTTGTAGAGAACTATACCCGGTGGACCATGCATGGTGAACGCCATCGTGCGAGAGAAGAGGTCGTGAGACAACGGATCGAGGAGTTTGATTCTGAAGCTGGGGTGGCAGAAATGTTAAATGACCATGACATGGCTTTCGATGAAGGAAGTTGCCAATGGATTTGAATTTAGGGTCAAGTCATTCTCTGTGTACGATGTCAATGGATATCGCTTTCACACAACTCGGCATGAGCAGAGTCGGCCGAATCGAAGAACCACAAATACCGGTGTTTTCACGCCAGGCACAGATGGGTTGGACTACTATGGAATAATTGAAGAAATATACAAACTCAAGTTTCCTGGTTGTGTACCTCTTCATCCTGTCATATTCAAATGCCATTGGTTTGATCCCAAAGAAGTGATAAAGACCCCTGAGCTTGGGTTAGTCGAAGTTCTAAAGTCATCCGTCTTGTTAGGAGACGACGTGTACATTGTGGCCCAACAGGCCACGCAAGTTTATTATCTCTCATACCCGTGCCAAACCAAAGACCGTCTTAAGGCGTATGATGTTGTGTACAAGGTATCGCCGCATGGTAAAGTACCCGTCCCAAACGATGATGATTATAACATCGATGCAAACACATATGACGGAGAGTTCTTTCAAGAAGAAGGATTAGAAGGGAGTTTTGAGATTGTCTTAGATGTAGATCTTGCAATGGAAGTAGACAATGATACGATCATTGTTGACGGGGATGATGGAGAGGAGGTTCACAACGCGAAGGACTTGTTATTACTTGAGCAACACCATTCAGGCAGTGTCGCTAGTGATGAGACTTTGAGAGACGATCATAATTACGTCGACAATAGCGATGATGAGATTTTTGGCCCACCTATCGATGATCTTGATGATTATTTCTAGTACATGTAAGATCTGTAGTACTTATGGCAATTTTATACATGTATGATACATTTACTTATTTTGCATCTCTTTTATACATGTATGATATATTTACTTATTTTGCATCTCTTTTATACATGTATGATACATTTACTTATTTTGCATCTCTTTTATACATGTATGATACATTTACTTTTGTATATGCGTACTGATAGTTTATTCCTTTTGTTGCAGGTGATTGATGGTGGGCGGTGGAATCAGGAAGCTTAGGTCGGTTATGACCTTACTGGCTGGTGGCGAGGGGTCCAGCCAGGGTGGAGGAGGAGGGCGTGCACAGACTGAGGGTGGAGGGCGTGCCTAGGGAGGAGGAGGACGACGACGAGGGCGTGCCCAGGGAGGTGGAGCCCAGGATGGAGGAGGAGCCCAAGGTGGAGGAGGAGGACGGCGACGACGAGGGCGTCGAGAGCCGACACCTCCTCCACAGGACGATGACCACGAGTTCGTAGCGGCCACGGAGGAGGATGAGGAGGAGGAGGAGACCAGGGAGGAGATAGCGGAGGCGGTGGAGGAGGCACGGAGGGAGGATGCTTCCGAGCGGGTTGAGCGCGAGGAGGATGCCGACTTGGTGGCAGAGGAAAATGGGGTGCTTACGGTTTGGTTGCGAGGGTCGTCGCGCCTCCCAGACTTACCCATACAGAGACGGCCAGTGATTCGACCATCCGGAACTAAGTAAGTAATTTTTGCATGTTAACACTAATTCACAGGTTTTTAAGTTATAATAGAAACTAATATTCAATCTCAATAACTTTGTGCAGGGATTGGGAAATGGTGATCCCAGGGAGTCACTCTCGCCGAGTAAACGGGATCCTGGGTCTTCTGTGTAGGGCAAACTACCCCAGGATGGTGAGGATCGATGGTGTTGTGCAGCCCGCCATGAAGTGGTCCCACTGGCACGCCGCCAGCGATCAGACTGATCGAGCTGGCAGGTGTTATAACAGCAAGGCCGACCGGGTGATGAAAGAGCTGTGGGTACGTGTTCATCGCACTATGCTGATAATAACATCACATTAATTGTATATTACTGACTGTATTTGCTTGTAGGATTACTATACCTTGGCGGAGGGAGTACGTAGGGAGGACGCGGATGACGTGGTGAACAGAGTCTGTGTTCACCGAGTGCAGGACCTCTTCTACGAGACAAAGCTCCTGTGCAGAAGAATTTACCATGCCCGCAGAGGAAACAGAGTCACCAGAGCGCAGGCAGTGCACCTGCCCCTAACTAAGGAGCAATACTTGACGGTAAACATGAGATTACATCGTCTGTGATTAATTGCACTGAAATTGATTTATGATTTGTCATGTGCTCGTGTACGTGCAGGTGCCTCCTGCTTGGTGTGCGGGGATGGACAACTGCTGGGAGGCCATTGTGGACATGTGGTTGAGTGAGGAGTACGAGCAATATCATGCCGTACGCTCACGTTGCCGTGCGATGATGTAGGGTTCCTCGCACAAACAAGGGCCCACTACCCTCAAGGAATATGCAGCCAGATATGTACGTGGATTTAATTTCGTTGTTGCTACGCTAACTTCTGAATGCATAATATCTTATTGTTGTGCTTCTTCCTGCAGACACGGTTCCACCCCGGCCAGGAGTGCGCCTCGTTCAAGGCATATGCCTTGGCACACAAGGGCAAGGCAAAGGACCCCGACCTCGTCTACAACCCGGAGGACCCGCCTGAGGCATACAGTAACCTGAGCGTGCACAGTCGCCTCAGCGAGTACACGGCGATGGCGAGAGAGATCCATGGGCCAGAATTTGATCCGAGCACCGCTGACCTCGAGGGTGACATCGTCATGAGGTTGGGACCAGGTAAGCCACACGGGAGGTACTATATGGGCAACAGCACCATAGACACGGCCAACACTCAGACACTCGCCCAGATTAGAGCCCAGAGCATGAGTTCGAGCCCGGCCATACGCCCACGCTCACAGCCCTAGGTGGTAGCACTCCAGGTTAGTTCTGTTGCATTCGTTGTCCATTCATTTTCTACCCGTTCTTTATTTGCATTCTAACTATGTGATAAATAATTGTAGGCCCAGATTGAAGCCCTGCAGGAGTCACAGCAGGCCTCACAGAGCCAGTTTCAGGCCCTCCAGCTATTGCACCAGGCCGAGTTGGCACAGGAGAGGGCGTGAGTGCAGGCCCAGCTTGAGGCCTTCCAGCAGTCGCAGAAGGCCTGGTACGAGTACATGGCCAGCTTTTCTCAGAGCATGGGCCAGCCTCCACCGCCTCCGCCGCCGCCGATGATACCGTTGGTGCCTCCACCTCCGCGCGACGGCACTCCTGTGAGTCACTCTTCATCTTGAAAGGCTTTTTCAGTTCAGATTGTGCTACAGTCAACACTATCATGTTAGAACCTAGAAGAGAGTAGGATACATACATGTATAAGTTAGATTATTAGTAATATTGTTCAGACCTTGAAAGGCATCATGTTAGGTTCTACATGAGTACATAGGTGTTTGCCCAATTCATGTTCAGTCTACTCGACCATGTGTGACGATATCTTGCACATAGAGGAGAACTAAACAGCAACTAACTTGATATGTGTTATCTATTATATGCCTATATATTGATGTCACTGTTAACTGGTCTTTCGAAGGAATATTTGAATTTGGCATACTACCTTATGATTAATTGACAAATATGTTTATTTTCTTTTGCTCCCTCATTCCAGGGACCTTCTACAGCTGGATCGAACAACGATCAAGACTTGGACTTGTCTCCGTTTCTCGGTAGGGCTCCGACCATGTGACAGGACCATGTTTCACTTGTTTGTATGTTGAACTTAGAAGTGGGTTGAACTTTGTGGACTTTGGACATGTTGATGGTGTTTGTGGACTTTGCATTGTGCTTGTGACATTTGTCGTAGCTATATGTTGGTTATAATGAGTGGATGTGACATTTGTGGACATATATGTGATATATATTGTCTATCTGTTGGTAACTGTGATATTCTGTTATAATTGTTGTTAATTGTGGCTGGATATGCACTGAAACAAACAAAAAAAATACTGTGGACAAGTTTTACCGAGTGTAACACTCGGTAATGGTGATGTTTACCGAGTGTTACACTCGGTAAAACAGAGAACAGAACCAAATTGGTTCTGATTCTGTTAATTTTGCCGAGTGTGCCATTTTTTACCGAGTGCCACGACCCCACTCGGATATATGTGCCATTTTTTACCGAGTGGAACACTTGGTAAACTATATTAGGAAAAAAATATTTGCGGAATTGTTTTAATCATGAAAATGGTTATCTGTTTACCGAGTGCTATGTCTAACACTCGGTAAACGACGCCGTTAACGGCAAGCTTGGGGACTGACGACCGTCACGTCGTAGTTGTTTACCGAGTGCCGGCGTAGCACTCGGTAAAATTTATTCTCCGAGTGCCCCGTTAGTTGACACTCGGTAAACTAACTTTACCGAGTCGTTGTTTACCGAGTCATGTTTACCGAGTGTGGCACTCGGTACAAAATTTACCGAGTGTTTATCCATATTTGCCGAGTGTTTATCACACTCGGTAATTAATCAGTATCCCGTAGTGTGTATAGTACTTGTTCCTACTCCATAGTAAGAAGCCATAATGCTCTATGGCTGATATATCACAGTAGGGTCTAGGTCTTGTAAAAACATCATCCTATTCATTCATGTACCATTGGTAGGGTTTGTTTGTAAATTCCGTAGTTGGCGTTTTGCTTCTGTCTTCCTCCAATCAAGAATCTCCCAATTTGATTGGTGTTCAGTCTTGCAATAGTTGAAGGGAAGATTCTAGGTAGTGTTTCAGCTTTTGCTTGTATATCTCTCTCACTTTATCTGATATCTACTATGATCAAACAAGTGGTGAAAAATTGAATTTTTTTAATCTTTGTACTTTGGACTTGATGTGGTTAAACCTAAAACTCCTACTCGTTCTTTCAGACTAGTTTCAGTACTCGTTCTCCAGCTCTGCAAGCAGGGCCAGTTTCTTGAAGCTGGGAAGTTCCAACAAAAAGTTACTGTTTACACCAAAATTTGGAAGGAGGATCTCAGCTCGAGAACTCCCAAAATCATGTCAGCAAGGAATCGATTGCATGCGGATCGGAACCAGTTGATTCGGATGCAGCTCTAGAATCGGCTTTCTTCAAATAGCGCCAGCAGATAACGACAGAGGCTATGATTGGCGCTGGGACGAGACATGCTGGACTCTACAAAAAGAGAAAGATTAGAGTCCAAATTATCTTAAATTAGGAATATTTTCATTTTATGCCAAAGGTTGTAACAAATCGTGCTTGAGTAGGATTCATGTTTAGACGGGTATAAATACCAAACCCCGGCTATTGTAAAAAAACAATCAATCAAATACAAGTCAATTACTTTTTTCGGCTCCGGCCACCCCTTAGGAGTAGGAGTAGAGTAGATCTCGGCGAGTTCTTCAGCGAGTACGGCTGCATCGATCCGGTCAACCTCCACTGCCTGTCTGTAAGTATCGCCATGGTTTATACCTCTGTTCGTATGGCTACATCGATCCGGTCGACCCCCACTGCGACTCTGGTATAGGCTAGTTATCGACTCTTGCCTAGTTCAAGTATGGCCTGTGTGATTCTGCCTCACACCCCACTGCTTGAACTAGATCAAGGTCAAGTTATCGGCTCTACCTTAGGATGGCAGTCTTTGGTAGATTCATTAAGTTACCGATATTGCTTATTGCTTTCATCGTTTATCTAATTACAGCAATATCACTCTGCCCGATTGAGATTGATTTGGATCGGCCTTATATCTTATTTAACCCATCGTTTGCTAATCTAAAGTTGATCTCATCTACACCTTAAACAATGAGTTATGCTTTAATCGGCTGTTTTATATCAATCTTAATCGTGCATAGCGTGCGGTTAAGGTATGTTTGATCTTGAGTAGATCTATTGGTTAGCGAGAACCATTTCATGGCCTGTTATCACGGCCTGTGGGATTCTGCCTCTCACCCCACTGTTAGCACCGTGGAGTGGGGATCGTTAGTTGGTAGATCCGTTCCTAAGAAGGCATGACGTTAACTGTGTGCTATGCCTAAATCGGCTGTTTAGCCGATATGGAGCGCTTTCATGAACAGTTCACATTACGAGAGCGTTGAAGTAGAGATAAGTTGAAAGATATGTTAGCCCCATGATCTTATTATTGTATTACGGCCTGCATGATTCTGCCTCATGCCCCACTGATATTAGTAATGAGTTAGGATCGTCGAGTCTATTGTTGTTTCTACGGCCTACATGATTCTGCCTCATACCCCACTGGTCATGGCGATAGATGAGATCTAACATGTTTATTAGATTTATCTTTATTAAATGGTTAAGTGGTGTTGAATTGTCTCTTTATAAAAAGGAGTTCGGTTACTTGTAATCATTGACTTAGTATAAACCGATCATCATTGATATCTTATTGCCATTGATTAATATTTGCTTAAATAATATTTATCTTGAATGATAATCGATTCTTCTTATACGACCCCATGAGCTTTAATCGATTTATTCTTATGAATATGCTAGAATCGACTATTTAGTCGATCTCCTCTCATATTGGCTCTCAGAGCCGCACATTCGGGACTGCCTGGCAACACCGGCACGTTTCGCCCTTAATTACTGATGAGCTTTCTCTCCTTGTCAATTGCAGGGTCAAATTGACT
Organism: Miscanthus floridulus; assembly: GCF_019320115.1. Classification (NCBI taxonomy): domain Eukaryota; kingdom Viridiplantae; phylum Streptophyta; class Magnoliopsida; order Poales; family Poaceae; genus Miscanthus; species Miscanthus floridulus. Next base: position 15,375,909 of record NC_089594.1, on the reverse strand, counting down.
GGCACATCTCGGGAGGATTGCACAGGATCGACCACCCTTGCGCTGAAGCTAGGCGGATCTGCTCCATCGAGCGAACCCTTCTGGCTTGCTGCGTGTGTCCTCGGCACGGAGACGAAAATTCTATGTCAACACACATTTCTAGCACGCCCGGTGGGACACCACAATCGTCATGGCGGCTCACAACAATGACAACATCCTTATGGTACATTATGAAGACCTACCTAATGAAGATAAGGTTACCATCGGCAAAGCTACAGAAGAATTTCAGAAGAAGTGTTTGTTGTCCTACACCAAAACACGTAACAGCACAATTATTTAGAAATTTCCACTACCAAGAGTTCTACTACACGGGCAGACAGATACAGTCGAAGCTGAAGACAACCGTTTCTTTACGGAAGCCATAGACAAATCTGTTCGTGATGCCATATCAAGCCGCAATGAAGCTTTCATTGACGCATTTCACAACACCATGAAAGAGGCGATTCATGGAATTCCAATTGGTCAGGTTGGATCGACTTGTTACAACATTCCAGATCCGTCGACTCAAGGGACTAATCAAGTCAGTACCAGCCATCAAGAAGCAGCACCAGCTGGTAATGGTGACGTTCAGATACTTCAAGGTTCATCTGAACAAACTCTAGGTACTACTATGAATCAGATACAGTACAATCCTGGACCGTCAATACAGCATGTGCAACAGCCGGCGGGGCAAGGTCAAAATCAAGTGATCAATTTTGGCACATCAGGCCATATGTCGTCGTCGGCTCAAAAAATAGCACCATCAATTCAAAGGATCCGTAGAGATATAGATCCTTATGTCTCTAATCAGATACTTCAAGCAGCGAGCCAGCAAAGGACCCAATAGATTGAGATTCCACAAGGCTATCACTATGGCACGGATTATAATACCCTCCACATGATGCCAAATCCAGGATATCAGGGCACGCGGGATTTCAATCCACAGATGGGTCAGCAAGTACCGAGAAACCCAAATCTGCAAGCTGACGAGTTGCTGCTGAAGGTGACCGAGATGATGAAGAATTAGTTCGGTCTGAAGCCAAAGGGGTTGACCATTTCGTACAAACGCCCATATCCAGAATGGTATGATTTGGTCGCTCTTCCTACAAATTACAGGCTCCCAGAGTTCGCCAAGTTCACCGGTCAAGATAAGTACAAGCACAATAGAACATGCCAGTCAGTATCTTACACAATTGGGCGAAGCATCAGTTGAGGATGCCCATCGGGTTTGTTTCTTCTCCTTATCCCTATCAGGGCCAGCCTTCACTTGGTTCTCGTCACTACCAGTCAACTCCATTGCCAATTGGGCTGACCTGGAGAAGAAGTTTCATACATATTTTTACACTGGGACTAGAGAAAAGAAGATCACCGATCTGACAACCATGAGACAGAGGACTAATGAATCGGGCACTGAGTTTCTTCAAAGATTCTGAGAGACTAGGAATTTGTGCTTCTCATTGAGTTTGGCCGATGATCAGCTAGCTGCTTTAGCTGTCCAAGGAATGCTGCTAATGTGGAAGAAAAAGCTGCTAAGACAAGAATTTGATAACTTGGGTCAATTGGCTCAACGAGTAGCAGCGCTCAACAGCCAATTCCAGAGTATGCGTAGAGACACCCGATTCCAGAAGAGTACCACCGTAGCCGAAGCTTATGATCCATACTCAGTAGATGACGGCTATGAAGATGAAGAAGAGGAGGTTGCTGTAGCTAAATAGAATTGGGGCAAGAAGACAGTAATGGTGCCAAATCTTTGGGGAAGAGGAGTCAAGGAGAGCTATGACTTTGATGTCATGAAATTGGACAAGCTCTTTGACTTCTTACTTGAGAAGGGCCAGATCAAATTGCTGGACAATCATGTTATGTTGCCCCCTGAACAGTTGAAGAATAAGAAGTTCTGTAAGTTCCATAATGCTACTTCTCATTCCACCAATGAATGCAGAATTTTCCGGTAGCATATACAGAGAGCTATTCAGCAAGGAAGGCTCAAGTTTGATACACCTCGGAAGATGAAGGTGCATGATAATCCTTTCCCAGGAGATCAAAATATGGTTGATGTTGGGCTATTCAAAGGAAAAACTAAGGTCCTAACATCGACCAAATCGAGAGAAACGGGAACAGTTGATCCCAAAATGCAAATATCGGCTGATGAATATAGAGAGATTAGAAAACGTCGTAATCAGCAGAGGAGCCGATATGAGCAGGGGGAAACGTCAAAAGATGGAGCGACAAAGCCGTGAGTTACATCTTGGATCCTGTTGAATAAGTGGCAGCGGCAGAAAGAAAAATATTATCAGTAATGGATAGAGGATCAAGAATACCAGCGTCAACTCGAAGAGGAAAGGTATGAAAGGAAGCAAGCTGAATTGCACTAGAATTGTCCTTTCTTCAGATACTGCTGGAACAAAGGTTTGAAATTGCCTACCAGACATGACTGTCCGAAATGCAGCAATCAATATTGGGAGTTTAGGCAGTCTCAAATCAACCGCCGATCTATCCATGCCCAGGATGCATATCATCATAATAACAAGGATCGGCGCTTAAAAAATAAAAGTATTCATGATCGGCTGGGGAAAAAAGTTGTTGACCAAGACTAGGCTGATCATAAAGAAGGAAGCAACCAGAGGGAACATGTTTGGCAGGAAGGCCAATGGTGCCCCAGAGGTTTAACAAGAAGCCAGAAGAGAAGAGTGCAACGCCTAAGGAATAAGGAGATAGAGCAGGCTCAGCCATCCGATAAAACTCAAGTGTGGCGTACCAAGAAAATAGCTGATAAGAAGCAACCATCGGCTAATATCCAAATGGCTTTTCTGTTGCCATCATAATTCAGAGCTCCGGCAGATCAGGAAGTTTACTCAGACTTCGATGAATCAGATTATGAAGAGATGGGTGCCAAGTTGACGGTTACCCACCAAGCGATATTTGATAAGCCAGTCAAACATCGGCACTTGAAGGCTTTATACATGAAAGGTTTTGTTGATGGGAAGCCGATGAACAAAATGTTAGTGGATGGAGGTGCTTCTGTCAATCTTATGCCTTACACTCCTTTTCGTAAGCTTGGCAAGGGACCAGGAGATTTGCTTGAGACCGACATGATGCTTAGAGACTTCGGAGGGAATACATCTAAGACCCGGGGGGAAATAAACATCGAGTTGACAATCGAGAGTAAAACTCTGCTCACCACGTTCTTTGTCATTGATGGAAAAGGCTCGTACAGTTTACTCCTCGGTCGTGACTGGATTCACGCAAATTGTTGCGTGCCATCAACCATGCATCAATGTTTGATTCAATGGCATGGGGATGATGTCGAGGTGGTTCGCACTGATGAGTCTGTGAGCATCGCAACAGCCGATCCAGTGTTTTGGGAATTAGGAGACTTTGAATGCATTTCTGGCAAAACATGGGAAGGAGGCTTCATCAAGATTAATAATGAAGGTCAATAGCCGGTTCAAGCAATCGGCTCTGAAAGTTTGTTTTAATCAATAATCATGGCGTCGCGTCGGCCATTGAGTTAAGGAAAAATAAACATTGAGTCTTGGAAATAGGTTTAGGCCGACGTATGTGAATATTGAATTAAAGTGTAAGTGTGATTCAGAGTTAATGGATTTCTTAAGAGAAGTTCTGTTTCGCTTAATATGATGCTTGACTTGGATTGATCAATCGTTTGATCTTTGGAATGAAAAATGCATGAAGAAATGTTATTCTGACATCTAAATTTGATAGCCGATTCGTTCTCGGCTCCAATAGCCGGTACCAGGAGGGTATCGCCTCTAGTTCAAAAAGTAAAAATCTTCAAAGATAATAAAAACTGATATGATATGTATCGCCTATAGAGCAAAAACAAAAAGCAAAAACAGTCATACGCAAGGATGTCACACTGAAGCACAATCAAAGAAGAACAGGAGTCTTCATTCATCGGCTTATCCTAAATACAAACTAGTCAAAGACCTTGTTCACCACATCCTAAGCGGGTGTGATGTCCACAATGGCCTCTACCGCTGTGGTGAAATCTTCTATCAGATCTTCATGTCCCTCAGGGCCATCGTCGGTCGGGAAGCCAACCTCCATGGTGTGGAGATCATGCCCGGTTTGGACCTGCGCCGCAACTAATGCCACTGACGCGCCGTGGCAAACGCCGTGAAGGGCAATCTCCTAGACATGGACCGGGATGTCTTGGAGACGAGCATCAATGAGGGAACCCCTGGCATTGACGGCGTCCGCGGCCACGTTCGCCGCTAATTGAAGAGACTCCAGTTGCACCGTTTGGGCTAGCGATTGCAGAAGAATATCAAGACGAAAGCAATGGAAACTAGAATGGAAACATTCATGGAGCACATCTTACCTACTACATTGAAGAGACTCCGCCAGCCGCGCTCGGACGGCGTTGGTCTCCTCCTTCGCCGCATTAAGAGCAGCCTGGAGGACTCCCAAACGAATCTCCAGTTGGCCGTTGTTCCGAATCGCCTCGGAATAGCAGTCCTCAGCCGCCCTCCATTCTCGGAAGAAGCGCCGGGCATCATCACCATTATAAGAGTTCGAAGAACCCAACGATGAAGCCGGCGCAGAAGATGTAGCATCGACGGGATTGTCAGTCCTAGGAAAAGGGTGAAGGCTGTCATTCACAATGAGCTTATAGGTAAGACGGGATAGATCATCATGAACAGGGGTTGCCAATCTTACCTTATGCGTCGGAGACGCTGGTTCATCGGCATGTCTTCTACCGGGGTCTCCTCTGCCACGCGCTTACCTCGATTACCTTCGCCGGCCATAAGGAATGATTGAATCTAGAGAAAAGAGGAATGGAACCGCTGCAAGGTTTTGGTAGACGGAAGAAAGCGAAGGAACAGTTGCAGATAGAGAGGCGTTTGAAGCCGAAGCCCTCGGTTGGTATTTGAAGGCATGAAGCGAATAGGCGGACGCCTCGGGACGCGCAAAAGGCAACTGCAATTAATAGAAGGCGAAACGCCACTCCACAAATGTCGAAATACGGCGCTATATAACTGAGGATAGGAAATCGAAGGGCTCTCTTGACAAAAGCCGTGTTTTTAGATCTAAGTGGGATTGAGATCGAGAGTCTGAAATCGGTTATTTGCAAAAGAATCGGCTCTTTAGCCGGAGCGAAGGTGATCAGTCGACTGTAGTGATTCTTTAAACCTCCCGCCTGTTCGAATGCCCCTTGGCCAAAGGGGTTTCGCGGTCAAACAAACTCCTCCGAGCCTGTTTCACCTTCAGGACCCGATCTTCCAAAATGTAAAAGGGAGACAAGACTCTGGGGAAGGCTAAGAATAGGTTGTCCTTGATGACCAAGAGCATAGGAGCTAATATGACCACCTTATGGACTTGTGCATAAATACAATGCAGTCTTTCTTTGGGAAGTTCAAACTGGATCAAGGCGTGTTACGTTGCAAAATGATTTATCAAGCCGAAGTCTACTAGAATTTTGTGATGGATGACTTTAAAGACTTGAGGTGCCTTCGGCTGCATGCTCTTGAAAAACACTGAAGCCAATAAACTGAGGATTGCAAGGTATTATGATTAAAAGGTCAAGATCAAGCAATTTTCTGAAGAAGCCTTAGTCTGGAAAATAAAGTCACCGATCAAGTTAGGGAACAACAGGTTCGGTGGAAGGTTAGCCAACTGGGAAGGACCTTATCGGATAAAATGTTATGCGCCTGGTGATACTTGTAGATACTAAGAAGAGAAAGAAAATTCAGCAGAGCAATCAAATGGGAAATATTTGAAGGAATATTACCCTAGCATTTGGATTGGTACTAAACAACCGATTTGCTCGGTCGTCAGTTTTAGTAGCCGATACTGGAAGGGTATCGTTGCTAGCGAGAAAGTAAACCCGAAAGGGGTGAAAGCCGGTACAGTGCGTATCGATTATGCCGACAGAGTGATGCGTGTAATGTGGAATATAAAACAAAGGAGAAATCACTCAAGACGAAGAAATTGTTTGCTAAATACCACCTATTACAAGTTATGGGCCGGAAGACACTTTGCCTACTATATCATCGGCCAGGGTGTTGAAGGCCATGGAGTCGACGGCGCTAAGGAAATCCTCAGTCAAATGCTCGTGATCCCCAGGGTGCATCGCATCCGGAAAACCGTGAGGAAGAAGCCGAAGATTGTGGCCAGAACGAGCCTATGCGGCAGCCAACGCCGTGGCAGCACCATGACGGACAACATGAAGAGCGACCTCCCTGGCGCGATTCGGGATGTCATACAGGCGAACTATTTGGACGACACCTCTAGCATTGACAAATCCTGCTGCGTATTCCGCAGCTAGTTGAAGGCTCTCCAGTTGAGCGGACAAATCTAAAAAGTTCAAAAGGGAGATAATCAGAATCCTGAAGGTGAAGTTGAAAGGAAACAAAGGTTATGATATTTCACCGATGATTCTGGCTTCGGCTTTGGCCAATTTATCATCCACTGAATCGACCACGGGGGGCGATCGACATCGAGCCATGGTCAGGGTTGATTCTGTGAGAGAAAGACATTCGGCAAGACTCTGGCCGTGGCTGTCAATGGTGGCGAGTAGGTCATCATTGTTGATCCGCCGCCCCAGGTAGCAAGGAAGCTGGCGATAAGCTATTGACAAGGAAGACCCCAGAGGCTGAACGGAGTCGGCCCTATGACCTGAGGCAGTTAGGCCATGGAGGGTCCAGCGGAGTTGGGAGCACTCGAAAAGACGGATGGAAGAAAAACATGGCTGAAGTGTCGAGTTGCTCTCGCCAGGGTCAGACGAGCATTTTATAGCCGGTCCGGGAAGATGAATCCAAATGCCCGTGAAACAGTGGTGCCCTTGCAAAAGTTTTGAGGCATGGGCTCGTGAATGGATGTAAGCGGCGACAAACGGTGGACCCCAGATCAAGGTTCTCTACCCGTGACTATGGACCAATCAGGGAGGCAGACAGGATAATTTTGGAATAAAATTACTTTTATCCCAAAATTGGGGGGCATGTGTTTACACCAGAATTTGGAAGGAGGATCTCAGCTCGAGAACTCCCAAAATCATGTCAGCAAGGAATCGATTGCGTGCGGATCGGAACCAGCTGATTCGGATGCAGCACTAGAATCGACTTTCTTCAAATAGCGCCAGCAGATAACGACAGAGGCTATGATTGGCGCTGGGACGAGACATGCTGGACTCTACAAAAAGGGAAAGATTAGAGTCCAAATTATCTTAAATTAGGAATATTTTCATTTTATGCCAAAGGTTGTAACAAATCATGCTTGAGTAGGATTCATGTTTAGACTCCAGGTATAAATACCAAACCCTGGCTATTGTAAAAAAAACAATCAATCAAATACAAGTCAATTACTTTTTTCGGCTCCGGCCACCCCTTAGGAGTAGGAGTAGAGTAGATCTCGGCGAGTTCTTCAGCGAGTACGGCTGCATCGATCCAGTCAACCTCCACTGCTTGTCTGTAAGTACCGTCATACCTCTGTTCGTATGGCTGTATCGATCCGGTCGACCCCCACTGCGACTCTGGTATAGGCTAGTTATCGACTCTTGCCTAGTTCAAGTATGGCCTGTGTGATTCTGCCTCACACCCCACTGCTTGAACTAGATCAAGGTCAAGTTATCGGCTCTACCTTAGGATGGCAGTCTTTGGTAGATTCATTAAGTTACCGATATTGCTTATTGCTTTCATCGTTTATCTAATTACAGCAATGTCACTCTGCCCGATTGAGATTGATCTGGATCGGCCTTATATCTTATTTAACCCATCGTTTGCTAATCTAAAGTTGATCTCATCTACACCTTAAACGATGAGTTATGCTTTAATCGGCTGTTTTATATCAATCTTAATCGTGCATAGCATGCGGTTAAGACATGTTCGATCTTGAGTAGATCTATTGATTAGCGAGAACCGTTTCATGGCCCGTTATCATGGCCTGTGGGATTCTGCCTCTCACCCCACTATTAGCACCGTGGAGTGGGGATCGTTAGTTGGTAGATCCGTTCCTGAGAAGGCATGACCTTAACTGTGCGCTATGCCTGAATCGGCTGTTTAGCCGATATCGAACGCTTTCACGAACAGTTTACATTACGAGATCATTGAAGTAGAGATAAGTTGAAAGATATGTTAGCCCCATGATCTTATTATTGTATTACGGCCTGCATGATTCTGTCTCATGCCCCACTGATATTAGTAATGAGTTAGGGTCGTCGAGTCTATTGTTGTTTCTACGGCTTGCATGATTCTGCCTCATGCCCCACTGGTCATGGCGATAGATGAGATCTAACATGTTCATTAGATTTATCTTTATTAAATGGTTAAGTGGTGTTGAATTGTCTCTTTATAAAAAGGAGTTCGGTTACTTGTAATCATTGGCTCAGTATAAACCGATCATCATTGATATCTTATTGCCATTGATTAATATTTGCTTAAATAATATTTATCCTGAATAATAATCGATTCTTCTTATACGACCCCATGAGCTTTAATCGATTTATTCTTATGAATATGCTGGAATCGACTATTTAGTCGATCTCCTCTCATATCGGCTCTCAGAGCCACACATTCGGGACTGCCTGGCAACACCGGCACGTTCCGCCCTTAATTACTGATGAGCTTTCTCTCCTTGTCAATTGCAGGGTCAAATTGACTGGCACGTCTCGGGAGGATTGCGCAGGATCGACCACCCTTGCGCTGAAGCTAGGCGGATCTGCTCCATCGAGCGGACCCTTCCGGCTTGTTGCGTGTGTCCTCGGCACGGAGACAAAAATTCTGTGTCGACAGTTACATGGATTTTTTTTTCAAAGGAATATTGTGAAACTCATACATGATCTGTTGTGATCAATGAACACACATATTGGATCTATTAGGTTGGTTTGTAACTTCGTATCAAAACATATACTTTTTTTTGTTGCAAAAGAATACACATATTGGGATGAAAATTCCAATATCTTACAATGGAGGTTCGTAAGTGACTGAGGTGCACTCTAGGACAGTTTGCTTAACTTGAATATGTTTGCAAGTCACACCTTGCTAGCTGTGCGCCCCTACTGATGCAGAGGCTGGAACCTTCCTTTATCTAAAAATAATCTTGCTAACTGTAGTCAGCATTCATTTATATATTAATCACTATAGTTCCCCTGTTATTGAGAAGAGGTCACTTGAAGCAACCCTGATAATCTGATTTCTTGGAAATTGCAGAGCCACACTAAGGGTGTTGATTCCGTGTGCTGGGATCCCACTGGCGAATATGTGGTGTCTGTCAGTGAAGACAGTGTGAAGGTGTGGTCTTTGAACGATGAGAGCTTTGTGAATGAGCTTAACTGCAGTGGGAGAAAGTTCACTTCATGTACTTTCCATCCTACTTATCCATCCTTGCTTATCATTGGCTGTTACCAGGCAAGTTACTTTCCCTTGCATGTCTTTACTCACTGTTGACTGTTCATTCCAAAACTATATTGCATGGACCTATGGTGCCTGTCTTCGAATGGTGGTTTTCAACTTCATACACTGACCTTCAACTATCCAATATCTAGATTTCAACTGCTACTAGTTCCTCTTTTAGTAAGGATAGAGAAATGCCGGTCTTCTAAAAGAAGTGATACTGTATGAAGTGTCACAAAAATATCAATCCGTTGTATGTCGCAGCTGTTGTAGGACAACTCTGAACATTTGCTGCCATGAAGTATCTCTGATATATATGAGTGAATAATAGTTTAGCACAATTCCATGACCACTGCAACTGCTATTTTTCTGCACCCTTCATTCATCTCTGAGATATCTTACCTGTGGTCCTGTGCTGAATGCAGTCTCTGGAGCTGTGGGACATGTCTTTCGTACCTTATTATCCTTACTAAGTGGTGTACAATCTTGGGCTGCAGTTCCTGTTTCAGCTATAGAGCTGTACTTGGATATTAGGAGCACAATTGAAGACTATGTCAGGGTTGGTAACAGACTATAAGGTTTTTATCCCCTTTGTATATGTATAATCTAGCAAGTGTTTGTAATTACTCTTATTATTTTCTACTCCAGGGATTTACTGAACCCACATCAGACAAACTGCTACCAGATCTACTTCTGGTCGAATTTATTTGTAAAGTTAATTTTGAATTGTAAATTTGCTATCAGACAAAATATATGTTCAGGTCGAATTTGAATTGCAAATTTGATTATTTTTTTTTGCGGAAAAATGTACTCTAGGGGCGGTTGGTACTGTAGCCGCCCCTACAAATCGATTTTGTAGGGGCGTCTGTTGTTACCAGCCACCCCTACAAATTGATTTGTAGGAGCGGTATGGGAACCGCCCCTACAAATACATAATTTGTAGAGACGGTATGGTAGGGGCGGCTGGCCGAGCCGCCTCTACAAACCATCGTCAGCCGCCCCTACAAATGCTTTTTATAGTAGTGGCGCGCAGGTGGGGCGAGCGCACAGAGCTCCGGTTGCTGGTTGTGCACGCGCACGCGTGAGCTCTACAAGGAAGATGCCTGGTTGGGAACGAAGCAAAAAGGAAGAGGAGGAAGTAAAAGAAAAAACTAATAAATGGGTCTCACCTGTCAGCAGCTGATTTCGCTTTTGATGTCTCTGAACTAAACATAAAACGGATTGGTTCCATCCATCCTCAACCTAATAGAAAATGGGCTCGTCCCGTCCTATAAACCACATCTCATCTCACCTTGTCCTCAACCAAACACTGCCTTATAGACAACTTAGTGAGGAAACGGAGTTCAGTATGCCGTGCTCATTTGGACCGAGAAGGCAGGGGAGAAAGGGCCAACGGCTCTATGTTTGTTTAGTGTATTGTGTTAGATGTACAGTACATAAACTATTTTTTTATTATCTTGTAGGCTGATTAAAGTTCGATATTGTTATTTTCCTGCTATGGACCACTCACATGATATTTAACCTACCTATAATAAATATTTACTTGGATATGGGTTACTTTTTAATTACATTGTGATCGCCCTAAGAGGCTAAGACAGTATATTTACGACCGGAGGGTTATTATATACCTTTGTCAGTTTATACCTGATTCCTCGACTTACGATGAACAATACTCCCTCGGTTCCAAAAAGAATGCAATTTTAGATTTATGATGAGTCAAACTTTCTTAAGTTTGAATAAACTTATGAGAATAGTATTAATATAAAAATATATTTCATAACTAATTTGATGATATTTATTTGGCATCATTAATATTAGTAATTTTTGGCATCATAGATTACACTAGGGAGAATAAAAAAATTGAGGACATAGGATCAAATTATTTGGATGAACTATTAGATAATGGTTTCCTTATAAAAGGAGATGATAATAATTATGTAATGCATGCTTTACTCCATGATCTTTCACTTATCGTTTCATTAGAAGAATGTGCCTATATCAGTTGTTCTAGTTTTGAGGCAAATGAAATCCCAAAAACTATTCGTTACCTGTCCATTTTCATGCATGACACTCATATTCAGAATTTTAAGGAAGAGATGGATAAATTGAAGGAAAGGATAGATATTAAGAATTTGCGGAGTTTGATGATTTTTGGACAATACAGTAGGTTACACCTTATCAATGTTTTAAGAGACACTGTTAAGGAGACAAAAGGTCTCCGTGTTCTATCTATATTCATGAACTCCCATGGTTCCATAAAATTTGCCTCATTACTCAAAAGTATCTTTGCCAAGCATAGTGTCCAGGTTTTATCACTTGAAATTTCTAGATGTTAACCGATGGGGAAGTAGCTGTTCTCTGCCTAAAGACATTTGCCGCCTTGAAAATTTACGCCATTTTGTTGCTAAGAAAGAATTTCATTCCAATGTTCTTGAGGTGTGGAAAATGAAATTTTTACAAGAAATGAAAGAATTCCATGTTAAGAAAGAGAGCATTGGCTTTGAGCTAGGAGAGTTGGGGAAACTAGAAGACCTTGGAGGAGAGCTCAATATACATGGGCTTGAAAATGTAACAACCAGACAAGAAGCTAAGATGCCAAACTAATGGCAAAGAGAAATTTAGTAGAGTTGGGATTAGTTTGGAACAGTAAGCAAGAGTGTCCGCTGGAGATGATATCCTAGATACACTACGGGAGAGGCAAAATTTCCCGAGTGTCTCTGGCTTCCCCGAGTGCCAAAAATCGGGCACTCGGGAAAGAGAATCTTCCCCGAGTGTTGCACTCGGGGAATAATTGCACTCGGGGAAGAGAGGCTTTTCCGAGTGCCAAAGAGGTCCTGGCACTCGGTAAAGAGCAGCACTCGGCAAAGGCCCTCTTCCCCGAGTGCAACACTCGGGGAAGATCGGCACTCGGCAAAGAAACATGGTACTTGACGATTCACCCCGCCCACGTCGTTAAAACTTAAAAAAAAAAAATCTTCCCCGAGTGCCTTCCCTGGCACTCGGGGAAGAGTCCCTTTCCTGAGTGCCAGAATAGGGCACTCGGGGAAGAGGCTGCCTTCCCCGAGTGCCTTGTCCTGGCACTTGGAAAAAGGGCCTCTTCCCCGAGTGCCTTCTCTGGCACTCGGGGAAGAATTTTTGTTTTTTTGGTTTTTTTGACTCATTTTTTTTGTGAGGCCTTCCCATATTATTTAAAACTCCCCGTTCAAATTTGGGACAATTTTGACTTTTTTTGTTATATTTCGTTAGTTTTTTTTTGTTTCGTTGAATTTTTTTGCATACTTCGAATTTGAACTGCAGGTGCATGAAATAATGGAATTTGGTGATTCAAAAAATTATATTAATGATATTTGGTGTATGTTGAGGCCTTATCCAGGAACTCGCATGAAATGTCGAGCATCTTGTTGACGTAACATGACGAAGAACTTGCGGGAAAAAGTGTTTTTAAATTATATAAAATCCGAACGAAGTCCGAAAATCACGAAACTTGTCTGGGCGTCGTGTTATCGCATGTAGAGGCTATGATAAAAAATCGAGAAGGTTTCGAGCAAGTTACGACATCGGATGCCTAAAACCCAGACATCTCCGCAGGGCTCTACAAGTGATCACATGCGGAGATGTCTGGGTTTTAGGCATCCGACATCACAACTTGCTCGAAACCTTCTCAATTTTTTATCATAGCCTCTACATGCGATAACACGACACCCAGACATGTTTCGTGATTTTCGGACTTCGTTCGGATTTTATATAATTTAAATACACTTTTCCCGCAAGTTGTTCGTCATGTTACGTCAACAAGATGCTCGACATTTCATGCGAGTTCCTGGATAAGGCATCAACATACACCAAATATCATTAATATAATTTTTTAAATCACCAAATTCCATTATTTCATGCACCTGCAGTTCAAATTCGAAGTATGCAAAAAAATTCAACGAAACGAAAAAAACTAACGAAATATAACAAAAAAAAAGTCAAAATTATCCTAAATTTGAACAGGGAGTTTTAAATAATGTGGGAAGGCCTCACAAAAAAAATAAGATAAAAAAAACAAAAAAAACAAAAATTCTTCCCCGAGTGCCTTCACAGGCACTCGGGGAAGAGACCCTTTCCCGAGTGCCAGGACATGGCACTCGGGGAAGACTTAAAAAAAAGGGCCACCAGGCCTTATCTAAACCTGGCCACCCCACACCCGCCAGCCCGCCCGCCCGTGCGCTACCCCGCCGCCGACAGCCCCCTCCGCCGCTGCCGCTCGCCGCGCCTGCGCCACCGCCACGCTGCTCGCCGGCCCAGCGCCACTGCGCCCCCACAGCCCTCGCCGCGCGCCCCCGCAGCGCCGCACGCCCCCAGCCCCCGCAGGCCCCACCGGCGCGCCCCCGCTGCCCGAGACGGCGGCGCGGTCCCTGTCCCTGCGCGTCGGGGCCCGTCCGGCCGGCGCGCCCCCTCCCCGGCCCCTGCGGCCGGCCCCCGCCGCCTCTCCCGACCTCGCCTCCCGCCCCCCGCGATGCCTCCGCCTCCCCCACGCCAGTTCCTCCTCTTCAGATCTCTCTTGCTCCTCTCGCATGGCGCATCAGCGGAGGAGCCACCGGCGCAGCGGGGCAGCAGCGCGAGCGGCCCTCATTGCGGCTTCTCGGGTGCAGGGGTCCCCGGCACGGCTTCCCGACCACGGGCGGCCCTGACGCGAGCGGCCGTCCCGATGGCGGGCTCGGCCATGGACGTCCCGTCGGCGACCACCACGGCCCCAGCACAAGCAGGCCTCCACCGCGGATGTCCCGGCGACGAGCGCGGGTGTGGGGCCAGTGCCCTCCGTCGGCGACCACATCAGCCGTTCTCGGCGTTCCTTCGGACATTGTCGCCTTCGATGTTGGAATATCGATGCCGGCCGCCCACCCTGGGTTAGGTTTTCTCCGTTTCCCGTCTTTTCATCTTCCTTACCTGCAGATCCTGGATTAGATTTTTATTTACTAATAAAATGCCTGATGTTTTCATTCAGTCGTGCTTCGTCAGCTGCAGATCCGTGATTTGATTTACTAATGCCATCTTAGTCTTGCTTACTCAGCTGCAGATCCGTGCTTCGATTTACCAATGCCTATTGTTTCCTTTTCTTTTTTTGCAGCAATGCCTTGCGTCTCGTGCTAAACACGTTGTGCTCCTCCTCAAGTGCAGGTGGACTTCTGCAGCTGGCCCGTTCTGCTATTCACTTTGGAGATGGAGGTGGGTTTGCAATTTTATTGGTACCAATTATTACATACGCTTCAATCTTGCATGCTATCTTATTGCTTGTTATATGAACCATTATTACATACGCTTCAAATGCATGCTATCGTCAGTTGTGAGTGATGACCTGTGAAGTTCCCTTGAGATGTACATAGCCACCAAGATGTTTTAATCGTATTTGCATATATGATGGTATAGTGAATAGTACCTAACCTGAACGTTGCTGTTTTGTTTACATGTACTCTATACTTAAAATTCGGTTGGGCTGAAAATACTTAATTATAACTCTACATTGCATGTTTCCGGATTGCTGTAGCTTCGTCCCTTATTTTATTGCAGTATTATCTCTTGCAGTGTCTTGTATTAGGTACTAAAGGGGAGACCAACGTTGTATGCAACTCTTTGGATACAGTGGCTGTTTAGCTGTTGCCCAAATCTCTAGCCCCTCTCATTCAAAGCTTTTTACAGTATAGATACAGTGGCTGTTCAAATAGAAACCATTCACAGATACATGTTGCTTCATAATTGTGGAGGCAACCAATATAGTTTGCCAGGTTGATAAATTCATTTGTGTCCTGACTAAGAGAAAGAAAGAAGATTGAGGGTGTTCAAAGGTGTGACTGCATTTTACTTTCTATAATAGTTTGTTACATGATTATGAGGTGCTATGTCTGCTAGGTTGGGCTCGGCCACGCGGTGGCGGCGCTCGTGACGCCACGCGGAGCCGCGCTCGCTGCCCCACCCCAGGCCGTGCGGCGTTCCCCTCGCCGGATCTCAGTGCTGCTCGCCGAGAGTTGCAGGTACTTCTCTCATCCCCTTCGGATTCGTAATTCAACTAGAAAGACAGCGTGACTCCGTCTTCTTAGATGTTCATCATCTGCGAGTGCAAGAGGTAATAAATTATGGTCATCTACGAGTGCGAGAGGTCCTCCGTCTTCTTAGATGTTCACTCTTCTGCCTCCTGAACTGGGAACCAGCAAGTCCTCCCTTGCGTTATATCAATCTTGTACATCTATTTGAAATGTTTGAATCATCTTAGAAATTGCAGTGATGAGAATATTAGTTGATGATAGTATTTGGCTGTTGATTACGCTAGCTCCTTATTCCTTTATTTTCGGCTTTTCTTGAACCGACTTATCTCAAATGTGCATATCCTGCAACAGATGGTGTCGTCATCATATAATGTGCATATCTTGGACATTTTAGAACTAGTAAGTTCTTTTTGCGCTGTTCTCAGTTAATTAAAAGTTATCTACTTGTCACTAGGCCACTGAGGAAATGATTTGTGAATGGGAAAGTTTGCTCAATGAAATTAGGCTAGCCCATGCTAACTTTTTACTAGATGACAGATTCAGGCATCTTGGCCTATGCTTACAATCCTGATATTGTGTGGGTTCCATAATTGATATATGATGGGCACTGCAAATTAACATTAATCGTCTAAGTTATATTGAAAAATTATGCCTGTGTTATATTTGTTAAAATTAGCCTCATCACCTCTTCCTGTTAAGTACAGAAATGGATGCAACCTGAGAGAGTACTGCATGTTTTTTCTTCTGAAAACTGAATGTCACTGCATTGTCTGAAAATGGATGCAACCTGTCATTTTACTTGTCTGAATGTCATTGTGCAACCTGTGAGAGAAAGAGAGAGCTCTGCACAGTTTTTCTTTAGCAATTTAACTGAGTCAGAGTTGTCCTTTCTTTCATTCCAGAACAAAGATGGAATCACTGTAGCAGAGAGTAGAATATGATACTGTGAGATTTGTGTGCCTGCAGTCAGTGCAATAATTGATAAGTATGCTTTGCAAGCTATTTTTTGTTAAGTTGATATGCATTATATTTGCTAGCAGGAACATTGGAGATGTGCCTTCGTAAGATGATTAGAGCAGATGATTTGAGGCTTAATGGAGATTGGTCCACTCAAAGTTGATAGGTTGGATTTCAGTGATCATTTCTTCAGTGCTCATGTAAGTGCAGCCATCTCTTCTTTTTTTCTCACCACTGTTTTGCTGAGTGCTAGTTTGCTGTTTGGCTGAGAATATATGAATCTGGAACATAGGAGTAGGTCACAAGCTTTTGTAATGTTGAATCAGCATGGTGAATTTTGAAACATATGCAAATATATGAATGTGAAATTAAGGTAACTGTTTGGCTGAGTGCAAGTGTTTGGCTAAGAATATATATATCTGGAACATAGGAGCATGGTGAATTTTGTAACGATGAATCAGTTTTCACATTGCTAATCAACTCTTGTTCACATGTAGGTGTTCTTCTCAAGTGGCTCAGATTTGACTCTTCTTCACATTGCTAAATGTGATTTTGGTCATCTTTTGAATAGTGACTCACAAAATGTTGTGAAACTTTGATCTATTTATTTTTATCTTTATAACTTTGACTTTGATATTGGTACTGCGGAGTCGTTTTTATGTATTGAACTTGTGAACTTGGAATAGTGTGTACTTTTGAACGTGTGGTTTGTAATATATTATGGATTTCGGACAAATTTGGTCGTTTGTGATATATAAATGTGGTTTGTGACATATTGATGTTGATTTGTGGTTTGTGATATATATATATGCTTTGTTGTTTACATGGAAAAGCAAAAAAAAAAGAATTTTAGAGGTGGCTTCCCCGAGTGCCTGTGTTGTGGCACTCGGGAAAGAGGGATTTTTTTTAAAAAAAAACAAATTTCTTTGCTGAGTGCCTTAGCTGTGGCACTCGGCAAAGAGTATTTAAAAAAAAATTCAAAAATCTTTCCCGAGTGTTGCACTCGGGGAAGAAAATAAAAAAAAAAAAAGAAAACGGCGTCGGCCGTCGGCCAACGGCGTCAAGTCTTCCCCGAGTGCCAGCACGGCACTCGGCAAAGCCTTCCCCGAGTGCACGATTTTCGACACTCGGGGAAGGCGCCTTTCCCGTGGGAGGATTAGCCGGAGGCTCTTCCCCGAGTGTTGCACTCGGGGAAGGCTTCCCCGAGTGCAACTGGGCCTTCCCCGAGTGCAACTGGCACTCGGGGAAGCCAGCAGTTCCTGTAGTGATAGTATCTAGCCACACTCTAATATTAGAAGACTTTGCATTGTAAACTATGGTGGTGTTGTTGGTCCTAGTTGGTTTTGCAGCAACATCTTATACATGAAAAACTTGGAGACCCTACATCTAGAGTGTGTCGTGGGCCAACCTTGCACCTATTGGACAGATGTATCACTTAGGAAAGCTAAAGCTGAAAAACATTATTGGGTTATCTCAGATTGGACCTGACTTCTTCGGTGGCACTACAGAAAAAAGTTTCACACACTTGAAGGAAGTTGAGTTTTGTGATATGCCGGAACTCGTGGAGTGGGTTGGGGGAGCTAACTGTCATCTGTTCTCAAGGCTTGAAAAAATCAGCTGCACTGATAGTCCCATGCTCACTACGCTGCTATTCTCGGGTTGGCCAATTTTTTTTACAGAAGAGAACACCATATGGTTCCCTAGTCTTTGTGAATTTAGCATTAGTAACTGCCCGAAGTTGTGCCTTCCTCCCTTGCCTCACACTTTGATGGTATCCCGTATTTATACAGACTTCTTGTTTTATTATCGTGCTAAGTTGGACATTTGGAAGCCCTCTGAATTGGTTTTCCATAATCTTGATGATGTAGAAAGGTTGACAATTCAGGATGCATCATGCTTCTCATTTATGGATCTTCAAAAGCTACATTCCCTAAGATATATAGAGGTCAGTAGATGTGAGGAAACCTTTTTGAGATGAATGGATGATGATGTTGTGCTCCACACAGTCCAAACTCTCGAACTCAGACAATTTTCTCTTACCAGAAAATCCTTGTCAAATTTGTTCGAATGTTTCCCAACTCTTTCTCGTTTGGATGTCAGCGCATCATCAGATGAGGATCATGAGGAGGCGGTACTGCAGTTTCCACCCTCCAGCTCGCTGAGAAATGTCTGCTTCCGTGGGTGTAAGAATCTGATCCTGCCTGTGGAGGAAGAGGGAGGAGTTGGATTCTGTGGCATCTCGTCGCTTGAGTCCGTGGCCATAATAAATTGTAACAAGCTATTCTCTCGGTGGCCCATGGGAGGAGGAGGAGCTCAGACTCAGAGCATCATCTACCCTCTCCCCCCTTCCCTGAAGAAACTTAGCCTTGAGGGTGAGGTAAGCACGCTGCCGATGGCTCTGCTCGCGAATCTCACATCTATTACCAGTCTAGAACTATTTAATTGCAAGGATATCACAGCGGATGGGTTTGTTTCTCTCATCACAATCAACCTCGAGCGTTTGACGGTGTACAATGAGAGAGATGGTGAGACTGAGCCCTATTCTGTAGCAGGAGATGTACTTGCAGCGGTGGCAAGGACCCAAACAATGCCCGCCGGTTCCTTCCAACTGGTGAGCCTTTATGTGGACAGCATCTCTGCAGTGCTTGTTGCTCCCATCTGCAGCCTACCCTCCAGAGCCTTTATGTGGACGGAGAAGTTCACGGAAGAGCCGGACGAGGCGCTTCGGCTCCTCACGTCTCTCCAAGGCCTGTGGTTCAACAACTGCAGGGCTCTGCGGTCCCTCCCCCAAGGGTTGCATCGCCTTCCTTCTCTCCAGGAATTACGAATCTAGGGGACTCAAAAAATCAGATCGCTGCCCAAGGAGGGCCTCCCCGATTCACTGCGAAATTTAAAAAATGATTGCAGTCCCGAGATTTATGAGGAATGCCAGAAATTCAGGGAAACAAGGCCAGATATACATATATTGCCTTCATTCGGGACGCGGAAAGCTGAATCTCTGCTTCTGCATGCCTTTCACTCACTCTAACTCTTCCTTGTACATCGATTTGCAGGTTAGTTCCTAATAAAAAAAACAGCTTACGCTTCTCAATTTATGGTTTCATTGACTGTGCAAACTGAACTGTTTTTTTTTTTAATTGCATATAGATATGACCCATTGTCATATGCTTCTGTGTTACGATTGGAGCCACCATTCACGATTCATGTTCAACTATTTATTTCTTTATCCAACAAATTCAATCTCTCCTACAAATTCAATTTCTGGATCATATCACTTTCTAGCATTTTTCTGAATATTGCATTATTGCACTGAATCTCGTACCGTAAATTGGTACTTTTAGGAAGAAAAGAGAATTGTTTCAACGGATAAAGACCATGCCATTATTACTTAGTTCATTCTTCTTGTGGCATGTCATGAATGGCTGCGGATTGCTTACTTCATCTTTATGACTTTATTAGATAATCTGATACACACAATTGCCTTGTTTCTTTTTTTTTTATGGTCAATTGCCTTGTTTCTGTTACAGGACAATGAGATTATACGCTGGTTTGCCTTGAAGGACTCTGCTTCATCATACGGTTACATATCGTTCAAAAAACCATAAATAATGAGCACCAAGCTTGGATTGTGGCAAACTTTGGCAAAGATCAGGTGAGACAGTCACAAGTGAACTTCTGGTGTATTCCAGGCTGTCTTTCCTTTTATATTGCGACTTTTTATTCTGTAGTTTCAGATCCCCTAATTTTCGTTGGTCATTTGAAAACCTGAAGGCAGGAGATGCTGCATCACGGATCAGACTGGAGACTTTTTTTGCATCGGTTCAGTAACTGCAGGGCTCTGCAGTCCCTCTTCCAGGGGTTGCATCGCCTTCCTTCTCTCCAGGAATTATGTATCACTGGAACTCAAAAAATAAGATTGCTGCCCAAGGAGGGCATCCCTGATTCACTGCGACTGCTATACATAGATAATTGCTGTGCCGAGATTTATGTGAATGCCAGAAATTAAAGGGAACAAGGCCGGATATAGATATAACTGCCTACATTGCACGTGTGCAAAGCTAAATCTCTGCTTCAGCATGCCTTTCACGCACTCAACTCTGCTTCAGCATGCCTTGCAATCTGCAGGTTAGATCCAAAAATAAAAAAACTGCTTATGCTCCTTGATTCATGATTTTATTGACTGTGCAAACCGAATTGCTTTTTGTTCATATAGATATGTACCATTCTCATATGCTTCTCTGTTAAAGTGGAGCCACCATCCACAATTCTTGTCCAGCCCTTCATTTCTTTGATCAACAAATTTAATTTCTCCTATAGTTTCAAATTTTGGATCATATTACTTTCTAGCATTTTTCCTCTTGAGGTACAATATTGCATTATTTCACTGTTCTTTAGTTTTGTATGACTAATACCGTGAATGTGTACTTTTTTTTTAACATTTCTACCGGGGGGAGGGGGGCGATTACCCCACCTGATTTTTATTGATATATGGCTCCTGTTACATGATTACATGATTTACAGAAGGGGGGGGGGGGGGGGGGGGGGATGCACAGCTGCAAAGTTTTGACTGAGAGTAAGCTAGGAGCAATCCGTTTAGGAACTTCTCGTTTGATCAAACAATCTACACCACTCATCAACCACCCTTTTAACTCTTTTTGGCATTCTGACGCGCCATTGGTTTGCTTCAGTTCTGCAAGATAGGAGTAGTTGTCTCAGATTGAGGGCCTCACCGCGGAAGACGAACCCGTTTCTCCGCTTCAGAATGGGTACTTTTAGGGAGGAAAGAAAATTGTCTCATTAAAGACCATGTCCTTATATTACTTCGTTCTTGTTGTGGCATGTCATGAATGGCTGCTGATTGTTTGGTTCCACTTTATTATATTAGATGTCCTAGATCATGAATTCATGATGCATATGCTCATTTGGTGATCTGATATGCACAATCACCTTGTTTCTGTCACAGCACTTCTCCTTTGCAGGATTCTGCTTCACCATACAGTTACACATAGCTCAAAACCATAAATGAGCATATGCCATCGGAAGGAGGTTCGTGGGTGACCTGCCATCGGAAGTCAGAGCTGCTGGTAGATGTGCTTCCATGCTCGGCAACGATGACCCTCGGTAGTGTGCCATGTTTGTGCTCTGTGGGCATCTCGTTTGGTGAGCCTTTGTTGTACATAAAATTCATTCGTCTTAATTGAGCGGTAGAGCTCCTGCCTTTGTTTCAAAAAAAACCATAAATGAGCCCAAGCATGGGTTGTGGAAAACTTTGGCAAGTAAAGATAAGGGAATTTTAAGTACTTAAGGAAAGAACAGCCTTGTAGCAAAACCGTTACATCCAGAAAATATCAGCTGAGGCAGCAAGTGTATCTGAATATGTGAACATATTGACAGTCACATATGACATTGTTTCTCTCTTCTGAAATGTTGTTCCAGGCATTCTTTTTTTTCAGCTAAACTATTTTTTTGTAATTTCAGGCCCGTAACTCTTGTTGTTCCAGGCAGGAGATGTAGCATCACGAGTCAGACCTTTGGTCATTTGGAAACCACTGGAAGAAAACCACTGAGGCTCTTTCTGCTTCTGTCAACCAGCTTAGTGGATGGAAGAATATAAAAATGCTTTGGAAGTAATGTGTTTTTATTTAACTCTGCACATCTGTTTTTGTTTCTTTATTTCTATAAATGGCATAACCCTGAGCTGTATTGTAAATTGATGATCCGTTGCTTCCTTTGTTTAACAGGAAGGGCTCACAGTTGTGGATAATAAGACATCCAGTATCATTGAGTTGAGGAAACAAAGAAAATTCAGATTAGAAGGAAACCTGCCAGTTCAAGTTCTCATATGCCGAATTCAGCAGTAGATACACATAAACCCAGCACTCCTGATCTCTCACCACTAACCTGAATCTACAGCCCAGGAGACTGAACTGTGCGCTTCTCGCGACGTCAGGTGCCACATGCTTATATCTTAATGACAAATACGATATTATACATCCTCTATGTAGAGAAACATTTAGTGGTCATGTTGTCAGATCAACATTAAAGTTTATGTTTTCTAGTCTTATGAAATGGGGTACAGCATTAGTTTTGGGTATAATACAGGAAAGCATACAGATGTTTGTATTTTCTACTAAGAAATATTTCTAGTTCCTTTTGTTGATCTACTTATTTCCAGTTCCTTTATTTTGCCAATCTATTTATTTCTAGTTCCTTTACCCATCTACGGAGTTGTAGTATAGTCGAGACTCAAGAATTGACAGGGTACCACCAGCTGAAGTTGCCTAATGTTTTCTTACGATTTGTAGCATTATCAAAACATAAGCATTACTCCTGCCTGATTCTTTTAAAAAAATGACCGTGATCATCATAATAGCAGAGTAAGCTATTTTCTATGCTTACAATGAAATAGCAGAACTGTTTTTTTCTTAAAACATAATTTTTTTCTTTTCAGCGACATTAGATGAATGCTTCAGATAACTTATTATTTTGTGGTATCTACCAGCAATGATCCCTTTCTTTTATCCCCTATTAATCCTTTCAGGTTGCTAATGCAACGGCTGCTAAAGCAAAACTTCTACTCCATGAACAAAAATCTGTTGTCGATCCAGATTTTGCGAAGCAGAGATGTGCTCTAGAAGTATAAAACAAGCTCTTGCTAGAAACAAAGGAGAAAGGGGACAAAACTGAAGATGATGACTTGGTAATCTTTTTTCTGATCAAACTTGTTTGTTATCATGTTTCATGTCTTTTTGTGAATTACATACATCTTCATTTTCAATTCATCAAGAACATTCAATAGGTGATACTTCATCGCCAACTGATGAATGAATATTACTACATCTGAATCTTGAAATTAAATAAATTATATAAGCAGCTATTAATGCTCAGCATTTCTGAACACTTGCATAAGGGTTGCATTTTCAGTACTCTGCTTTTTTTAAAAAAAATTGAGCATTACATAAATTTAGATTCATATGAAACTATATTATATGGGGATGAGAAGTTTGAGTCCAGTATCTAGTTTCATATTAGCTATAAACTATTGGTAGTGCCAGCTTGCTCTTAACAACATCTAAAGAGTATCACTCTGCATCCATTGAACTATGGTATATTGTTGTTTCATGTTGTTGTTCTTGTGAACCGATGAATATAACTTATTTTCTCCATGTTATGCTGAAATAGTTTCTCTCAACAACCCATTGCTGAAACAGATTTGCATGCAACTGAAGACATCGCTGGCCTATAAATCAAGGCTGGCACAGGAAAACTCAACAGATGCATGTGAAAACCGCTTCCTACGTGAGACACTAGATTTTCATCAATTCGCCACCTAGGACGATGCCTTATTGGATGATGAGGGCACATATGTTGGAATACGATCCAAACTCTAACTTGAGTCTTGCGGGGATGCCTGGAGGGCCCATGGTTCGGGTTATGTGTTTAGCAGATTTGTTTCCATATTGGACTGCATTATGTTCATCCTTTATATACATCTTGTAAGCCGCACGGGAAGAGCAGACGACTCATTGGCCCTACGTTTTATAAATCTCATCATATAGTGAAGATCGCCGGTTGGCGCCCGTGGTTTTTCCCGCCAGGGCTTCCCACGTAAAAAATTGTCTCATGTTCGATCTTTATTTTCTAACAACAGAAGACATATGAACAACATCACCCTGTGTTCTATGGTGAAAATGTGTTGGCCATGGTTGAAGAAAATTCAGCAGATGAACACCACCTCCCTGTCTGTCCAAGCATGAATCTCCTATGGTCAGCTTGTGTAAACAATCATCGTGCAAATCCAACAATTTTCATAATGCCTCAAAGTCATATGCATCAGCATCTGACTTAGCTTCACGCGTGTGACTTTGCCATCTATGATGGGTTGTCAGCAAACATTTTTCAAAGAACCTTCTAAAGAAGTGTATCCTGTTTATGCATGGTGGGAACGGCCTGGCTGACCGAGTGGTCAGTGCAGGCTCAGTACCTCCCCTTAGGGTGGTCAGAGTTCGAGTTCTAAGGAACTCACTCTTTATTTGTGGCTTAGGCCGCAGTGACCAAGGGAGAAAAAAAACTCCCTCGTCTACCTCACATCCAAAGCACAGGTCTGTGGCTAGCTCATTTCACGGAGCTACTGTGCCGCTGTGTATGGGTGGGGTAGGGGTTCAGGGATTTTCTCGATCTACGTGAGAAGATCTTCTTCTTAAGCCGGGATGTCCGGGGGCTATCTAGGCACCGCAGATCGAGTTTTTTTTGTTTATACATGGTAAACCAAATCCACACAACTTACGTGTCATAGGTCATTGTTTAGCTGATCAGCAATCGGAGTCGTGTGATAAGCTTAATTGACCTCCTATTTGTCGCGATCTTCACAAATCAACAAGATAATCACTAATCACCAGGGCTACATTATATTTGCACAATAGTCTAGCGAAAGGCGTGATTACCATTGTTGTGAAACAAAAGAAAATGATGCATTAAACCATGTGAATTCCTTCAGTGAGCAGCATCTGCATGCTGCTTGAGATCAAGCAAGCGACTGATTGGCCATGCTCCACGCCTCCACCTGCCATTCAGTTCGTTGGTGAGGAAGTAATCACCAGCCATGTTGGCCGGCATGCAGATGGAGAAGAACATCCAGATGAAGCGGATGGATACATGATCGATCATGAGTTGCTACAGACACAGGCCAGAGGCCATACTCCAACTCATCCATGATAGGCAAAGGAAGATCCAAGACTAGACAAATATACAAATAGTTACACAAGCAAAAACTTTTGGAAATTGTAGTTTTGTGGCTCCCATTTTGCAGTCCAGAATTAGTATTACAATTTTTCATGAAAGTGGCTGGATCAGACCCCAGACAAAACAAAACAAATGACAGCTGCACCTGTGTCTGTGTGTTTTGAAAGAAGGCAGGTGCGGCTGCTGCTAGCTTCCACTCCACCCAACAAGTGCCTTCCTGCACGTCGATGATCTGCTCACTTGACGATTTCCACTGCCTTTTCAGTTTCTCTGCTTCATCTTTTTCAGATAAATCCTACCTCATTTAACTGCACATACTTCCCAGCTGATTTGTTGTAACATACTTGGGTTCCAGTATGACAGTAATTCTTAGCTCAAAAGAGAAAATCTTGATCTGCACAGCCATGCTCCTAGTCCTCCTTGGCCAGGAAGACAAATATAACATACAGACCATCACAGCATCCAATGCGGATGGCAATACATTATATTGCGGTCCACGCAATAATGCCTCTATCAAACCTTCTGTTCAGTTCAAGGACCACGCATGCATGCATCGATTAGGATTTTAAGTCTCATAAACTTTATTCAGAACACACGGTATACTTTAACCCCATGCTCAGTTGTGCTAAATAAAACTAATGCATAAAAACTCATCTATACTTTCATGTGTCCATGACTCTTTTTGTTATTTTCTGATCAGGTATTCAGGCTCAGCAAAGTGGGCAAAAGTAGCAGCGAGTGTTTTCTTTCTTGCTTGCTTGCGGTGCCGCAGTGGCATGCACTACCGGACTCAGTGGCTTTGCCGAGTGCCAGGGGCACTCGGCAAAGCTCAATTTACACTCGGCAAAGGCTTTGCCGAGTGCTGCACTCGGCGAAGGCCACTTGGCAAAAAATGGGCCGGCAAAGGCGTCTTTGCCGAGTGTCTTTTGTCGGGCACTCGGCAAAGCCTCGGCAAAGTTGGAACCGAAAAAAACCCGAAAAAATGGGAATTTTTTTTAATCGGTGGAGGCCCTCACCGGCCAGGGCCCGCCCATCTCCGCCATTTTTTCGCGTAAAATTCGCGGCTACGAGGCCGGCGACCTCTCCCTCGCGCATCCCCTCCTCTAACCACTACACCACACTGCCACCTATGTCTAGATTCCGTTTTGGTTCCCCACATATTATACTAAACCGAGTGTAAATTGCTTGTTTGAGGCCCTAAACGAATTCAAATAAAAAACTTGTAAACTACAAAGTTTCATAACTTTTCGAGATCTACACTTTTAGTTTAGGAAGTTTTTTTCATCCGAGGTCGTTTGAAAAGTTCGAATTTTAAATTTTTAAAATTCAAACACAGTTTTGCATGACAAGATGATTTCAAATCAAAAAGTTGTCAATTACAAAGTTTCATAACTTTTTGAGATCTACAAAGTTTATTTTGGTTGTTCGGTCATCTGTTCATCCGACATGATCGTTCTAACATTGTTCACAAATCTTATATATCTCTCTTGTAGTTTCATAAACTACAAGAGAGATATGTTAGATTTGTGAACAAATTTACTTTCACTTTGTCATATGAAGAAAAGACCAAAACAACATCTTGATGAGTTATACAATTTTATAGTTGAAAACTTTTTCATTTGAATTGATTTACTGCTTTAAAATGTGCTTTGAAATTTTCTTTGCCTAGTGTCAAAAAAAACACTCGGCAAAGAGCTTCTTTGCCGGGTGTAAAAAAACACTCGGCAAAGAAGCCTATTTTGCTGAATGTCAAAAAAACACTCGGCAAATAACTTTTTTGCCGAGTGTGTTTTTTTTTTGCCGAGTGTTTTTTTTTCCGCACTCGGCTCTTTGCCGAGTGCCCGAAAAAAACCACTCGGCAATCCACTTGGCACTCGACAAAGAGCCGGTCTCCGGTAGTGATGGAGGTATGACCACCTCCTTTTATTTATTGGACTGTCACTATCACTACGATTTTTCTTGGTTAGCACAATAATTTGGAATTAAGATTAAGTGGCAATAATTGAACAGGTGAAGGAGCATATGAGATATTATACATATTGTGTCAAACTGCATTATTGGTGGGAAAGATACTGAAAAGAATTGATTAAAAAATAAGTGTAGTAGTGCCCTCTACAAAATCATATGCTGACATATATATAGGAATGGTGTCCATCCTGGTTTCTGTTTTGCAATGGCCATGGTTTCAT
Organism: Miscanthus floridulus; assembly: GCF_019320115.1. Classification (NCBI taxonomy): domain Eukaryota; kingdom Viridiplantae; phylum Streptophyta; class Magnoliopsida; order Poales; family Poaceae; genus Miscanthus; species Miscanthus floridulus. Next base: position 15,348,630 of record NC_089594.1, on the reverse strand, counting down.
TTAACCATGAATGTATCATCATCCAACTCAACACTCGTGTAATAATGTACTCAGTAAGCATAATTTTTTCTGATCACTGTGTAATGATTCCTCGTTCATGGAATGGAAGTCCCCCATCATCATCACTACGTACATATATGTCCAGCTACCCTAGACTTATCGTTGAGCAAGGCCGATTATTATTGGGAGCTGCAGCCATAAACACAGACAAAGGAAGCTTCTGGGTAGCTTTACCGGGTTTCGTTTCTATCCTTGAGAAAGCAACGGTTCAACCGTATCCTCCCTTGCAATAAATGAATGAAGGCGAACATGGAGTACACAAGGGCTCTGTTCGCTTGAACTTATCAGCAGTACCGTTTCAGCGAAATAATAATGTTTTTCTCTCACAACAGATCAGCATCAGCATTAGCTGTTTTTTCAGCCAGCCGAACAGGACCTAAGAGAGTATAGTAATAATGATATTAATTAAAAAGGCTATGCACAAACCATATACTATGAAATTTTAATCAAAGCCTATATGAAGTAACAAGTGGCAACTACGTTGCGTACGTCACGGCCAAAACATCATCACGTCATGATGAAAAGGAGCACTGATGCTATGGCACAAGCTACCTTCACTCTACAGCAAAATCAAAAGAACAAAAACAACCATGTTGTACTGATGTTACAACGCAATCCAGAACATTAATCATATCCATTAAAAAGATCGATATTGAAATGTCAATGGATTAGATGAAAACAGATCGGATACGGACGGATATCACTGATATTACATTTGTTTTCATATTTCTGTCTGGATTCGGATTCGGATTCGAATACAGATAGTATTTGGATACGGATATGGTATCGGATGTTGAATATCCGACTCGGATACGGACAGATCTGAACCCCTCTAAACGGATTCGGTCTCGAATACGGTCGGAAAATATCCGAACCGTTTTCACCCCTTACAAGCAAAAAAAAATAGTACTGTACATATGGTGGTCTAAAAGGCAATTAAGAAACGACACAAATTAGCGATTCCGGGTCAAGGTATACTTAGGGACTGTTAGGTACAGCTCAACTACACTAGTAGAGCTGAAATTGTTTTCAAAAAAACATTGGCCCTGTTCGTTTCGCTGAAGCTTGGCCAATGCTGATGCTTATGCTAATTTGTTGTGAGAGTAAAACACTATTCTTTTGCTAAAAAGTACTACTGAAGTAGTGTTGCGATTAGATAAAATAGCTTTCTCAGGGGATGGTAGCTGAGAGGGAGCTAGGAAAAGCTAGTATTTTTAGCTTTACCAGGTTCCTGGGCATATTTGGTAAAACAACTTCTCAAGGAAAGGCCGGCTTGGGAGTGCCGCCCTGGGGGCATCAGCCTGGAGCCGTCAGTCTGGGCATGCTGCAGTGGAGCTATCGACCTAGGCACGCTGCTGCGGAGGAGGAGGTGAGGCCGGCCTAGACGTGTTGCAGCGGAGCCCCTAGCCGTGGAGCCGATGGCCCTGCCTGGAACGGTCGGCGATGGGAAGCGCGTCTGCAGGAGATGCACCGCCGCTGAAGGAACCCTATTTTGCGCATAGTTCACGCGAACGAGAAAAGAAAGAAAAAAATGAATCGGTACCTTCATAAGTAGTGGCATGTGGGTAGTTTCTTCGAACTTACGGTTTGCACAACCAATGAAAGTAGAGGAAGCTGCTGTGATATTTGTATTAGAGCAAAAACATCTTTTGATCCAAAACAACTATGGATTTGCATCCCTTTGATTGGCTTTTGGATTCTTGGGAAGCCATAGCGGGTTGAAAAAGCCTAACCAAAGGGGCCTTAGAAACGATCTCTAGCTAAGGGCGAGCCCTAGAAATATTCTATAAAGCGTAAAGTCCATTGGAGGTCCTCAAACTTATCTCGTTGTGTCATCACGATTCTTAAACTCTCAAAATACTTATTTAAGTCCTGCTAATAGACTTTACTCTTTTATAAAATATCATAAAAATATAAAACAACATAGAAAATGATTTTTTTTGTGCTCAAGTTCTCGAGGATTGGAACCAGTGACATTTCTTATTATCCTTGTACATGGAGCTGGCTAACCCTAGCTAATTTGGGCTAATTCTTATACCCAACTAGTAAATAGACTTACCTGATCGAAACAAGTCCTAGATTAGCAATAGAAATTGTAGATGAAACAAATGAACTGAGAAATGACGCGAGGATTTTAGCTGTTATAGATCGCTGTTAGTCCTGTGTTCAGTCCAAGCACGTACGAAATCCATACGTTAGTAAAGACAGCCAGCAAGTACTCATGACTCATGAGCGTTCACTGTCCAGTGGGCCACACCCGTATGGTCCCACCTGCCAGGGAAAGAGCCCTTCTTGTGAGCGCCAAGTGCCGCATCGCACGAGTACCCAACAGAAGAATTGCTGCCAGGACGTTGGAGGAGCTGGCACGGACACAGGCCCACATGTCATGCAGCTGCTCGGACCTCGCCTCACTTCAGAGAAGCTTCAGTCCACATGCAAAAAGACCCCTCCGAAGAATCCAAACGTTACGAAAAGGGACGTGATTGACAAACGACCCCTCGGTATCCGTGGCCCCACTTTCCAGCGAGCAGAAACGGTAATCGTCCGCCGTCCAGGGGGCAAATCGGTAACTCCGCGTGCCGCGCCAACTGTAAGCCCGCGTCAAGCCGTATTTATTCCCATTAAAACCCCCGTGTATAGAGAAATCTTCTCGAAGACCTCAGACACACTGTTCTCCAGCTGTTCTTCACTCCCCAAACCCCTCCTCGTCTTCACTCCCCACCTCCTCCGCCGCGTCGCAATCATTCGTGGGGGCGCATTACTCCTCGCCCCCGCATTCCGAATTCCTGTGGCGTCCACTCTCCCGTCTCCCCACTCGGATTCCGCAAGATTGAGCGTTCGCGTTCGCCGCCTCCCAATTTCCGTATCTTTTTCATCTGGGTCGGCCCGATTCGTTGCCGTCGTCCTCGTCGCCGCCCACCACTCCACTTCTTGGAGGACTCGGTCCTGTCCTGACTCTGCTCCACCTGTCCTCCTCGCTTCCATCACCATTGCCGCCCTCCTCGCTCCCTCAAAGCCACCTGCTTTTTGGACCGCACCGGTCGTCCGCGTCCCTGCCGGGACGGCGTAAATGCCCGTCCGTGCAGAGGATCCCAGCCTTCTCCGCCCCAAATCCCGTCCTTGTTCCCATTGATTAACAGCAGGCGAAGGTTCCTGAACGCGTGCTGATCCTAGCAGTAGCAAACCCCAGATGAGTACGGCGTCCTGACTCCACTTGCCCAGCTCCGGCGGCTGCTCTGCTCCGCCCGCCCACTGACATGGGCTTCTTGATCTGCTGCGCCCGCCTCCTCCAGCTGCTGCTGCTGCTACTCCTCACCACCGCCACCCCACCAGTGGTGGCGCAGTCGCCGTCGGCCGCCAGGGCCCTCGACGCGGCGCTGCAGGACTACGCGTTCCGGGCGTTGTCGGCGCGCCCGCGCACCGGCATTGTCTACAACGCCACCGTGCCGGCGAACCTCACGGGCATTGCGGCGTCTGCGCTGCGCCTGCGGAGCGGCAGCCTCCGCCGGAGGGGCTTCGCGGGCTACTTCCAGTTCGCCGTGCCGCCGGGCGTCGTCGTGCAGCCGCACGTGGAGCGGGTGGTGCTCGTGTACCACGACCTCGGCAACTGGTCGGAGCGCTACTACCCGCTCCCCGCCGGGTACACCTACCTCGCGCCCGTGCTGGGGCTGCTGGCCTACGACGCGGCCAACCTGTCGGCCGTGGGGCTGCCGGAGCTCAGCATCGTCGCGTCGGGGAGCCCGATTTCTGTGGCGTTCAGTGGTGTCCGGGCCGTGCCGGCAGGCGACGCGGCACCGCGGTGCGTGGTGTTCGATTCGAATGGCGTGCCGCAGTTCCGGGACCTGGAGGGAACCAATGTGTGCACGACGTATCGGCAAGGGCACATCTCGATTGTGGTGAATTCTAGTGAGATCGCTCCAGCTCCACCTGGCGCAATTGCCCCGCCGATACCGCCTGAGGGAGGTGGTAAGAAGGGGAGCTCAGACGTGTGGAAGATTGCTGTCGGCGTGGTTGGGGGTGCCGCAGCGTTGGGGCTGTTGGCTGCGCTTCTGCTGTGCTTGGTGAGGTACAAAAGGGATAAGAAGCTTCAGCTCATGGAGCGGAATGCGGAGGTTGGGGAGACATTGCGGATGGCGCAGGTTGGGCGGACGCAAGCGCCTGTGGCAATGGGGACGCGGACGCAACCGGTGATTGAGAACGATTATGCTGCATAGTGAATTTTTCGGTCTCCTCTGGATACTTCTGCTAACAAGAAGACTTGATGGTGTTGGCTAGAGACAGGATTGTCCATTGGTTGCTTGACGGCGGCAAATTTTCCATATCAGCGAGGGCAAAGCTAGCCACTAATTTCAGAGCCCAGGTTCTGCTCAGTGAGGGTTCAGCACATTCTTTTGGTGGGTTTGTTCGGAAGCTTAAGTTTTGTACTGCGAGGAATGGGAAGCTATTGTTCATGTTCATAGTTGCCAATGTTCATATGCGGGGAGTTCCTTTCATCTCCAAGCAAGCAATGGAGGGGAAATGTTTGCCATATTGGATTTGGAATCCCCTGTTATTTTTTTTTCTTGGGTTGCTGTATTCAAGAGGAAATGGGTTTGGCAATAAAGCTGAGGTCACATTCATTGCACATCGTGATATGCTGTGTTGGGGAAATTCATTCATCCAGTTGCAATTTCATTTCATTTCTTTTTCTTCTCCATTTGATGTTTAGATGACTGCGAAGATGATGTAGTGATGTAAATGTTCACTTGTCTAGTGCTGTGGTAATTAGTCTGATTGTGATCATTGATTTCATGGCCAATTGTGTTTACATCCGCTGTGTATGTTTTCAGGCAGCATTCATTTCTTTGTTATTGTTTGGGAAACAACTTAATTTCTAATTATGTGTTTTTATGGCCTCACAGTACTATCAGTTCTAGATTTTGTTAATGCTGACTTTTATCAGGTTCCTTTTTTAGCAGCTGCAAGCCATGTAGGAAGGAAGGTATGGTTGATGTAGGTATGATCAGTTGGGAAAACAAATAGAATTAAACAGAGGAATTAAAGAAATGCTCTGTTAGAAACTTTCCAAACTTGCTGATTTTCTTTTCTCTGCTAGTCTTCTGTCTTGATCGTTAAGTTAGTTATGAGTATTGTAAAGGTTCTGTTAGTGGGTACCTAGACGATCAACTAAGAAAAGATGTAATGTAAGTAACTAAGTATGGGTAGTGTACAAATAAATGTGAGCTAAACAGAAGGATTGAAGACTGCTCCATTTGAAAAGTTCCAAAAGCTTATCTTTTTTGCTGGTAGTATTCTTGATTGGTCTTCAGTTGTCAAGTTGGTTGGAAATGTTGTAAGCTTCATGTAGAGCTGTCATGAGGAGCTACACGATCAACAAAGAAAAGTAGATGCATTCATCTATTCGTTGAGTCAATTGGCACTTGTTACAAAATTCTCCTTACTTATCACTGTTACTGATATTGAAATATGAAAGATGAACCTGTGGAGATCCATTCTCTTTGTTTTACTTTGCACACTCATGCTGTAGCATGTATCATCTGATTCTCAGAAAGTAATCTAGATTTCAGTTGTTTCCTCAAAAAGATTGCATAACTCATAAGGCGAGAGGGCATGAACAGTTTATGCTAAGGATCAATGTGTGAGCTGGCCAAAAGCTTTAGGCTGGCTCGCTTGCGGGTTCCACTTTGTTGCTGCATGTTCAGTTTCATGTTGGGGATGATGAGGAGCATGAGAGAAGTGATATAAGATTTTGTACTTGGTAGTATATGAATTGAGATGTGATTGCCACTTAAAAGTTCAAATTTGGTGCACATGCATCTTGTCTCAAAGTCCAGTCCCTTTATTTAGGGCAACATGGTATGGTGCTGAAACGAGAAGCAACCTTGAGTAGCAGTAGTAGTAGATGAGTGCTAGCACTTGCTGCATTCACAAGCATATGTATGTTCACCATCTAGTAGTAAGCTAAATAATGTAGACCTGCACACACGTGAGTGATACCTTGTTGCATCCTACAAGGAGTAATAAGGTGAGGCCAAGGATGGCAGACAGAATGGATTTGTAGTGTTTCCCAGCTGGACTGCTGGAACTTGTAGGTGTATTTTGCTGGTGGAAGAGAAAAGAAACAGAAGCAAGGTGACACCAGAACTCTTGCTGCTTGTGGAGATGACAAAACCAAGGTGTGTTTCTTGTTTGGCTGGAGAAGAGAAGACAGGGAGCAGCTGTGGCGTCTCTGGCTGGGATGTTCACTTGTTCAGCCTTTGTTTGTTTGTTTTGTTCACAGGATCCATGATGAAGGGTGAAGACGGAGAAGATGGTGGTAGTGTGTGTGTGAGCTGGGGAGGTTTTTGTTGTCACTTTGGCAGGCTCAGGCACAGCTTTTTGGAGGAAGTTGTAGCTGGCGTGTGGCGTGGCTCCTCTCAGCTTTGGCGTTGTGGCGGAATCTTTGCTGTCACTATGCACGGATTCACAGCTCATGTCATGTGAGCCGAAGCCATGGGCCCATGTCAAGGGACCCTTAGTAACATTTGCTACTACTACACCATTATCATTCGACATTAGAAATGGTGATCCTACACATGGGTGCCCGATGTGTTTGGGCGTGGATACAAAATTTCAGCCACAGGTGCAGATATGGGTATAAGATTTGACCTGTCGGTACAAGTGCGGATATGTCATTACTCGTCGGTGCAAAAAATACAAATAATTATTGTATTGTAGCCATAATCTAACTTATGGGTGCGGAAACATCTTAGTATCGGATCCGACGGACACTGTTCATCTAATGATCGTTTAGCTCGTTTACACACCGTTTAAACTCTACCTGTTTGATACACTACGCCATTCCGTTTAATCGGTTGTTTATCCTATTTAAACAGTCGTTTTGCCCGTTTAAGTGACTGTTTTGCTCGAATAATGACTGCACCACGAGTGAAAGTCACTAGCTGTTTACCGTTCAACGAATAACGCTACCGACGGGTGTAGATTAGAACAGAAAATCATGTTGACGGGCATAAATTTTTTTATCTAATGGGTAATTTGTCACGGACGGATATTTAATGAACCCGATCTCGTCCGGTCCTCTGACATCCCTATTTGACATTTGCGCAACGGAGATTAACGAGTCGCTCATCACACCAAAGTCGCCAGAACCGTGCAACCGGCCAACCGTGGATTGTAGTTATTGTGAGGAGAAGAGAAGACTTTTTCCCCCTTTCTTTTTATCAGTAGTTTCTCTAGCGGTCGATATTTCTTCGTATACTAGATTCGATGACGTAGGTCTAGCTAATTTTTAAACGGCATGTACTTAATATGAAAAGGGACAATTAACGAGCGTCGTATCGTAATGGCAGATCATACTAAGCATGTTCGCTTGTTTCAGACAAGGTTTATCAACCAGTCAAACATTATTTTTTTTCTCACCACAAACCAGCACCAGCCAGGCTTATTAGCTTAGAAACCGATCAGAGAACATGCCGTATACTAGCACTACTCGTATCAGTATCAGTAGTATATATACTATATGTACTACGTAGAGGGGCTTGCCCTGCCCAGCGGCAGCCGGCGGCAGGATAGTGGAGTGGGGACCCGAGCTGCTGAGGTTACTTACTTGCTTAATGAATCAATTAAGCCCTGGATTCTGGATCTAATCTAATTAATCACAGGTAGGTCAGTAAAGTACTCGGTGTCTGTCTGTCTGAACGCACACTCGAAAAGAGGAGGTCGGTGGTCATCGTACAACCAAAGCAAATGCCATACTAGTAAAGTAGTAGTAACATCGTATTCCGCCTGTATAGAATATAGAGATACGTACTTGTCAGACACCAAAAAAGAAAGATACTGCACAGTGCACAGTCTGCACTGCACGCACGAATCGTCCAGGTGTCGCCACTGCAGTACAGGTACAAGGAGATTTTTTTATTTTAACACTTTTTCGAAACTAATTTTAAATCTAACACTGTCGGATTTTTTTAAAAAAAAAACTAACACTTTTGGCCACGCCTATTGCCCTGGCGCGGCCAAATACCTGTGCCACGCCATGCATGGTGGCACGGCAGAGGACTGACGTGGCGGTGATCGGAGTCGCTGACCGCTAACGTGGCAGGGCTCTGTCGCGCCACCGATCTTAGCGCGGCAGTGCCGCGTCCTGATCCGTGGCGCGGCAGAGCCGGGTATAACCTCCGCCGTGGCCCGCGTGCCCGAGCAGTCGTCGTTCCCCGAGCAGTGCAGCATGGCAGCCTGGCCGCCGAGCACGCCGTCCGCCGCGTCCGCCCACGCCAGCTAGCCAGCCGCGTCCGCCCGCCCGTGACAGCTAGGCGGCCAGGTCGCCGGCCGCCCGGTGCAGCCGCCGCGCCCGCTCGCCGGCGCACCTCCCCCTCCGGTCACGCACGGTGGCTGCCCCGCCTAGGCCTACGCCCGCGCCTCCCGGCCCGGTCTTACGCGCTGCAGCGAGGTACTCCACTAATATAGTTAGCATAGCTTAATAAAGTTAGTAAAATTATTAAAGTATAGTTAGTAAAGTTAGTTAGTTTAGTTAGTATACGTAATATAATAAGTTAGTATATGTAGTAAAGTTAGGTAGTTTAGTTAGTACAGTTATTGACTCTAGTTGTACATTGAATTTAGTCTAATTAGTTGTTGTAGTTAGCTTTGTATAGATGTTAATATTTGATTAGTTAGTATAGTTATAGTGGATGAAATGCTTTCGACGACTTGATGAAGTTTCTTGAAATGCTTTTGCAGATGGATTGTTGTGTTAGAGTTTTGTACGGAGAAAGTGTTAGGAGAGAAGATGGTATGTTTGAGGATATGGAAGAAGAATTGGAATGGTTTGATGAACCTCCTAGCTTCAACGACCTTTGTGTCCGTTTGAATACAAAGTTTGACGGTGATTTCACACTGAAGGGGAGGTTTGATACTGGAAAGACTAGGGCACACTATGTCCTCATGCCCTTGCGCGACCCTGCTCACTGGTCCCGCTACACTAGGGTTCTTCAAGATTCCAATGTGCCCATGGCTGAGGTGGTGGTGGAGAATGGGTACAGGATGCATGGTGTTCAGGACGGCCCGTCCATTGATGGTTTTGGAGGCAATGAACAAGAATTATGGGTCAAAGGGGAAGCAACTCAGAATAACATGGATTTGGACGGTCAGTTGACGCAGGAGCAGTTTCATTCAACTGCAGTAGGCTGTATAAGCAATGAGTTCTAACGGGAAGAGGAGGAGCAGGAGGAGGAGGACATGATCGATGATGTACTTAGCAGTGATTCATACGAGTCTGATGATGACCAAGGAGGTACAGATGCTATGGCAACACCGGCTGATGCTATGCCAGTACCGGTTCATACTATGCCATTACCAGTACCAACTGAGGTTTTGCAAGGTGTCCATACTCAGGGTAGACTAGTCACAAATTTGGTTGTAGATGATACCCCCTATGATTCATGGGCCAGAATTAGCGAAGTGCAGCAGTATGTTCCACCACCACCTTACACATCGACTGAGCTTGAGCAACTAAGGTCTAAGAACGTACCTTTTAGGGGCGTTTTGAACTATAGGGATGTCAGCATGACAGATATGGCAGTTTGTGATACTGGTCTCCAGCTGTGTAGGAATTTATTGTATAATCATGAGAAAAAAACCCTTAGAAAGGGGATGATATTCAACACAATGTCTGACATAAAACTCTTCCTTTAGGACTATGCTGTGTACCACCATAGACCGTACACCGTCACTCATTCGGACTAGGAGTTGAGGTACCACTTGATATGCAAAAATGGTTGTCTGTGGAGGTTAAATGCACGAAGGAGACAGAGTGATGGCAAGTGAAGGATAACTAAAGTTGTTGAACCCCACACTTGCCTAGACAACAGGGGGGAGGAAAATCATCAGCAGCTCACTACACGTTACCTTGCCCATCATATATTGGGGCTCGTTGATGACAATAACGACATCTCGATGTCTTCTTTACAACAGTCCATATCTGGATTCGTTATGTACGATGTGACGTACGGAAAGGCTTGGCGTGCTAAGCAAATTGCTCTGGCGATTCGATGGGGTACTTGGGAGGAAGCGTACAACAGGGTGCCCCGCATCTTATGTGTAATGTATTATTATAACCCTGGCTTGAAATGGTTTGTGGACACTGGAGGGATGTTTTTTCAGGACCCATTGAGGCATGTCCTCTATTGTGTGTTTTGGTCGTTCGCGCAAACGGAACATGCATTCCAGTTTTATCGGCCAGTCGTACTTGTTGATGACACTTTCTTGATAGGAAAGTACAGGGGCACCTTGATGATGGTTGCTGCTGTTGATCCTGAGGACCAGATAGTACCCGTGGCTTTTGCTTTGACAAAGGGAGAGAACAATGAATCATGGTCATGGTTCATGCAGCTTCTACGTGTGCAAGTGATTGGTCCAACTCGCACTATATGTTTGATCTCCGACCGTCACACAGGGATTCTTAATGCTGCAGCTGAGCATATAGATGGGTTTCTGCCTCTAGTACATAGATGGTGCATGAGATACTTTACCGCTAATTTCTAGTGGCGTCAGCGGAAGCAGGAGGTATGTGACAAGGTAAAGGCTCTATGTTGTGTACGTACAGAGCACCAGTTCAAGGAGATAAAGAGAGAACTAGACAAGATGGTAAATGCTACGGGAAAGGCCTGGTTAGAGGCCCAGATGGAACATAAGGCTCAGTGGACGTTAGCATATAACGAGGGGGGTTTCAGGTATGGCATCATGACCACTAACTCCTCAGAGTCCTTCAACCGTGTATTCACCGAAGTTCGATCATTGCCTGTTGTCGGTGTTTCGGACCGGGGGGTCCTCAACCAATCAGTGAATTCGTTCTGCGTGCTCCTGATTCCAGATGGTGATGCAAAGAGACACAAGGTTTATACTGGTTCAGGCAATCGAGGCCCTACGTCCAGTCTGAGAGATCGATCTTGTATTCCTTGCACCGAGGTGCTCGTAGTAGGGGGTTACAAGCTAAAGGAGAGAGGGAGCTGGTCCCAGGTCTCGGCAGGGTGTCGTGCGGGCCGCTTGGGACGTTGCTCTCAGGCGGCAGGGATGTGTGTGTGTGTGTGTGTGTGGGTGTTACCAGGTGTTCTCTTTCGTCCCCTAAAACAGCCCAAGTCCTCTCCTTTTATAGCCTAAGGGAGGACTAGGACGGTACATGAGCTAACTATACGGCGCCGTGTGAACAGAGGCGGCGTGTCTGGGTCCTGTAGCCTGTTCCTGTGGCAGTGTGGTCGTCGGAGTGGTCCGTCCTTGGAGCACTGAGGTGGCGTGGCCGTCCCATCAGATCCTGTGCGTCGTGGGAGCCCCGGGACTGCTTCGGAGTGGGTGCGGCGGTGGACGTGCAAGCCACTGTCGATGGACTGCGCGCGAGGCCGAGACTTGGTCGGTGTCGAGGCTGCACCGTGGTGGAGGGGTCTCGGCAGGCGCGAACCCCAAGATAGCCGAGACCTTGGTGTACAGTGCCGAGGCTTCAAGTGGGCGGCTGATCATGGGTACAGTGTTAGGACACAGTGGCCGGTAATCCCCACCGTACCCTGTCCCAGCCGGTATGGCGCTGATCGTGGATACAGCGTTAGGACACAGTGGCCGGTAATCCCCGCTGTACCTTGTCCCAGCCGGTATGGCGCTGATCGTGGATACAGCGTTAGGACACAGTGGCCGGTAATCCCCGCCGTACCCTGTCCCAGCCGGTATGGCGCTGATGCGACCTCGGGTCGTGTCGGCCATTCTGTGGCGTTGAACCGTCGTCCAGCTGAGATTGCGGGAGTGGTTGAAGCATTAATGGGACACGACACGTTGTTTGGGGGGTCGGTCGAGGCGGGGGGTGACGGGCTGCGGGCGACCCGGCCTCGAGCGACACGGAGACTGAGGCCTCACGCGAGACGAAGATCGGGCTTCTTGCCGAGGCCTTGCGCGAGACGCCTCGCACGATACGGAGGATGTACACCCTGCCGAGGCCTTCCCTGGAGAGCCTCGGGCGAGACGGAGATGGCACCCCCTGCCGAGGCCTTCCCTGGAGAGCCTCGGGCGAGACGGAGACGACGCCCCCTGCCGAGGCCTTCCCTGGGGAGCCTCGCGCGAGGCGGAGTTTGTTCCAGGATGCCGAGACCTCCTACTCGAGGCTCGAGACGAGGTGGAGGAGGGCCCGGTGGGCTCGGTCGTGGCAGGTGAGGGGCCCACGGCTTACCTTCTAGCTTTATTTTTTAGATGGGATTTCAGCGACCCGTTTGATGTTTGCTTGGGGTACCCCGTTCTAAGGTACCCAACAGTAGCCCCCGAGCCTCGGGGTGAGTGCGTGCACTCTCCCTGAGGGTTTGTCGAGGCTAGGTTTATGCCTGCTCCGTAGGAATTGGTTTGTTTTTTGAGGTTCCGGTGGGTGCGCACGAGCGCACCCGCCGGGTGTAGCCCCCGAGCCCCTGGAGGAGTGAAGTTACTCCTCCAGGGGCTTTCTCCATTTTCGCGTTTGAGCGATTAGTTCTTATTGCATTTGCCGAGCCCACAAGCGCAAGTTCGGGTTGCGGGGGTCTCGGCGAGGCTGCAGAAAAAAAAGAAGCCCTCTAGCCTCCGCACGGAGCGAGAGGTTCATCAGGGGTCCCCCTGACTTTGGGTATGTCCCTCACGCTTCCTTTCGCTCGGAAGGAGGAGTGGAATGTGCTAGGCTACCCTCGATGGGCGCGAGCGTGGATACTTTCGGTGAGCTGTTATCGGGTAGTCCGAGTGGAGGCCCGAGCCCCGTTCGCTAGGGGACGGCTAGCGGTCCAGAGACGCACTCCAAAAGTACCAGAGGATTTCTCTAGTGGGTGCCGAGGCCGTTCGCTGGGCCTCGGTGGCTCGGTGCCTCCCTACGGTGGGATCCCATTCGGATACTTTCCTGCCGGTCTCGGACACGACTTAGGACGCCCCGAGCGACTGTTCGTTCAGGCCTGGGCCATTCGTAGGCTCGCCCCGAAGTTGTCCCTGACTCTATTGCCCTGGGGCGGCTGTCGAAACCTCTTGGAGGCCCAGCCTTCGAACCCCTGGACCGTAACGGGCTCGGTGCCCTTTATCGTGTTTTGTAATGAAACTTCTAGCATGGCTTTGAACCGTTTGTCTTGGTCTTTGGGTGCAAGAGGAGCCCCCGAGCCTCCGCCTGGAGCAAGAGGACGGTCGGGGGTCCCCTGACTTTTTCATTCGCCCCTCACATATCCTTTTTGTTCAGACGGAGGGTTTGTTTGCCGAGCCCATTCTGGTCTCGGCAAGGTTGCAAGAAGAGCCCCTAGCCTCTACGCAGAGCGAGAGGGCCGTCAGGAGTTCTCCTGACTTTTTATACGCCCCTCGCGCGTGAGGGTTTGTTTGCCGAGGCCCCTTTTGGGCATGGGCCCGAGTTGTGGGGTCTCGGCGTGTTTGCAGGAAGAGCCCCCTAGCCTCTGCATAGGGTGAGAGGGTCGTCAGGGACTCCCCTATCTTTTTGTATGACCCTCACGCTTCCTTTTTGCTCGGAAGGAGGGTTTGTTTTGCCGTGCCCCTTTGAGTGCGAGCTGGGGTCGCTGGGTCTCGGCAAGGTTGTAGGAAGAGCCCCCTAGCCTCTACATAAAGCGAGAAGGCCGTCGGGGGTTCCCCTGACTTTTTGTGCGACCCTCGCGCTTCCTTTTCGCTTGGAAGGAGGGGTGGAATGTGCCTCACTACCCTCGATGGGCACGAGCGGTGGCACTTCCGGTGAGCTGTTATCGGGTAGTCCGAGTGGAGGCCCGTACCCTGTTCGCTAGGGGACGGCTAGCGGTCCAGAGACACACTCCAAGAGTACCAGAGGATGTCTCTAGTGGGTGCCGAGGCCGTTCGCTAGGCCTCGGTGGCTCGGTGCCTCCCTACGGTGGGATCCCATTCGGAGACTTTCCTCCAGTCTCGGACACAACTTTGGGCGTCCCAAGCGTTTCGCTTGCTTGGGCCTCGGCCCCGTATGGGCTCACCCACGGTCGTCCCTGACTCTGTTATCCTGGGGCGGCTGTCGAAACCCTTTGGGGCCCAGCCTTCGAACCCCTGGATCATAATAGGCTCAGAGCCCGGTTCCTTCATACGAAAGGAATAGGCCGCAGGGAATATCTTCCCTATTGGCTCGGTACGGGCGGCGCGCCTTTTGAGGCAGTTTCATTGGGAGTCGAAACAACACCTGCTGCCGTAGTGGCTGAGCGTGGCGTGGTGGATGGGACGTAACCGTCCTCGCATTTAATGCGGGAGATGTGGGCGCGTGGGCCGGCGAAATCGGCTCGTGGTTAACTGCGCCGGATTGGGGGGAAACTTCCCCGATTTCATCGCCCGCTCGTTTCACTTCCTTCCTGCATAAATACCCGGGGAGTTTTGCCCCTCCTCGTCTTACCTCGCCTGCATTAGCGCCGCCCCCGTCGAGCTGTCGCTAGAGCAGCGAGTGCCGAGAAGGAGAGGAGGAAGGGCGAGCCTAGGGAGAAAGCGAGAAAAAAGCGAGAGCGTGGGAGGGAGAGAAAAGACTCACCGCCGCACCTGATTCCTCCATCGCACCCATGGCCGGTGACATCGTTGTTGTCGAGGCGGACCCCTGGGATCCATCGGACGTCACTGAGGAGATGCTCCAGTCGCTTGTCGACGGTGGGCTCCTCCGCCCGGTGACCGACTCCACTAGGCCGGAGTGGGTTGCTCCGTATGGCGAGCCGGAGCCGAGGCCTCGCGACGGCTACGTCGTAAGCTTCATCTCCTTCCATGAGCGTGGCCTCGGCGTCCCGGCGGACCGGTTCATGCGGGCGCTCAGGCACTACTACGGCGTGGAGCTCCACAATTTTAATCCCAACTCCATCGCTCAGGCGGCTATCTTTGTTGCCGTCTGCGAGGGGTATTTAGGGATCGCTCCCCATTGGGAGTTGTGGCTCCATCTGTTCCGGGCGGGGCATACTACAAAGCCGACGGGCACGTCGGGTAAGAGGAAGGCGGCGAGGGCCGGCGGCTGCACTCTCCAAGTGCGTCAGGACCGCCTGCACCTCTACATCCCGGCCCAACTCGCGTCCTCCAACCACCGGCGGTACACGAGTTGGTTTTACCTTCGTAACGACGACGGAGGGCTTCCCCCCTACACCGGGCGGATTGTGGGGAGTTGCCCTGAGAAGTGGAAGTAAGGCGTCCCGAAGGTCGACCAGCCCAAGCTGGAGCCGCTCCTGGAGGGGCTGGCGAGGCTGCGGGGCCATGGCCTCACCGTGGCTGTGGTTGTGGCCGCGTTCCACCGCCGGAGGGTGCTACCGCTGATGGCTTGGCGGCGGCGGCTGTTCGAGATGAAGCCGGGTGAGCCCATTGAGGGCACCTGGATGTCCTCCTCCGCCCTTTCCGAGGAGGAGATTCTTCATCGGGTGGGGGAGACGGTAGAGGCGAAGCTGAGGGGCAGCAACTTGACCCCTATCACGATGCGGCCATCATGGGGGTTCCTTTTGCTGGTAAGTCATGCGCCGCTGTAGCCTCTGAACCTCCTCAGTCTCCCCTTACCCCTTGTTCCCTCATGTGTGTTTGTCATTCCTTCAGGGGATGAGGGACGTGCGTTCCTCTCCACCGCCCGTTCCCGAGGACGCGGGGTGGCGGGCGGTCAACCGCGCTCACGCCGATGCGCAGAAGAGGCGAAAGGACGCCAAGGCGGCGAAGCGCACGAAGCACATCCTCACGCGCGAGGAGCTGGATAAGCGCCGCCGTCAACAACGGAAGGACGGTCTTCCGCTGGAGGAATCCCCATCGACGTCGTTGTCGATGAAGGCCTCGGACGGGGACGACAAGGTCGAGGGAGGGCGAGGTCCCCTGGACCACCTTCCTGATGTCGTGGAGGTGGCGCCCGGGGTGTCGGCAAGCAGCCCGGCACCCCCGGGAAGGGGAAGAGAAGCGGACCCGGGGCCGGTGGTTGCCCGCTCCAGGGCCGAGGCCGACACGCCCGAGGCGTGGGCGTTAGGCAAACGCGCCGTCAGCCCGGTAGGCTCGGCGGCCGTGGTGGAGCGGGTGGCGGCGGAGGCGACACCACCGCCCCTGTAGAGGACCGAAGGGGCGCCGGGGTCCGCTGAAGACCGACCGGCGTCGATGGATACGGAGGCGACGCCTCTGCCGCCGCCTCCGCCGCTGCGGATGAGGTTTGCCATGGCGAAGTGGGGGCCACCCCGATCAAGGCAAGTGTATTCTTGGCAGGGTCATGGTGTTTTTTAGTTGCTTTTTTAGTTTTGCGCTGACCCTGTAGGTTAATTTTCCTTAGTCGGAAGCGGCCTGCGGACGACCTCCCCTTGGCGCCCCTTAAGGCGCTTAAGGCGAGCCCTAGCTCCTCTGCACACTGGGTGGCGGAGGCACAAGCTGCTATCCAACGCGGCGCGGCGTCGGCGAGGGTCGACCCAAAGGGGCCGGCCGCCCAAGGAGGGGCTGCCGAGGCGGCCCCTACACAGACGAGGGAGGGAGCGCTTCCACCTCATGGGGGCGAGGCTCACGAGTCGGATGGGGCCGGCGTGCCCTTTGTTGCCGAGGCCCCCAGGGTCTCCGAGGCTGAGGCGACGAAGGCTACGGCGCCTACGACCGCCGAGACCGCGGTGGCCGCGGTCGGTGTCTCCACGTCTGCCGAGGCCATGATGGCGGAGGCCAGAGCCCCTGAGACTGCCAAGGCCGTAATTGCAGAGGCCGGAGCCCCCGAGGTCACCAAGACCATCGTGATGGCGCGCGAGGCCATCTGTGCAGGAGGCGGAGATGCAGGCGGCGGAGGCCTCGGTGTGCCCTTGGTTCAGGGCCCACTGTTGTTGCGAGAGAGCGCCCGGGAGGCGGTGGTCTATCTGATCTCCTCTGACGATACTTCCCGGGCACGGGAGGTGGTCGACGCTGAGGAGACCGATGCCGTGGAGCAGCCAGCGCCGCTCTTGGACGAGGGAAGCTCGGCCCTCGTGCGGGTCCAGCCCGAGCCTCGCGGGTGGGATCACCCACGGGTACTGTGGCGGAGCCGAGACGACCCTAAGGGGGAGCCTCTGTTCGCCCTTGAGGACGTGGCCAAGGGCGGGCGCTGGAACACCTTCGAGCAGTACCGCCAGCTGGCGGAGCGGTCGCTACGGACGGCGTTGTCCGTGGTGGCCGATGAACTGCCCAGAGTCGCCCAGGTTCGTGTTTTCCTTTCTCGCGCGACGTTTACTTTCCTGATTTTGTTGCGACCAATGACCCTCGCTCTGCTTCCCCAGGAGCTCGAGACCCGGTCGCTTGGGAAGTCGGTCTTTCTCCGGCGGGAGAGGGGTGTCTGGGACCAGCTTCACCGGCAGAAGGGCCTTCTTGCCGACGCTAACGAGCTTCTGTCGGCGTGAAGCGCGGAGGTGGAGGACCTCTACCTTCGCTGTGCCGACGCGAAGGTCGAGGCGGCCACGGTCTAGGCGCAGCTCGCCCCTTTGGCGGCGCGGGTCAAGGAGCTAGAGGAGGAGCTTACCCGCGCGGTCAGCGATCGGGATGCCTTCAGGTCCCGGGCCGAAGAAGCGACGGCCTCGGGCAAGGCCCTCGCCAGGCAGCTGGGGGCAGAGGAGAGTGCGCACCGGCTGACCAAAGGCGCTCTGAATGAGGCCCTTGCTATGGTTGAGGCCTCGCAAATCGAGGCTGTGGTTTTGAAGGGGACGGTCGAGGGTGAGTTCCAGTCCCCTTGTTTTGTTTCCTTTTCCTTATGTTTGCTCCCTGACTTCCTTGTATGATGCAGAGCTCGGAAGTGAAGCTTCCAGGGCGGCCGAGGCCTCTAGGTTCGAGGCCCAACGGTTGAAGGAGAAGGCCGAGGCCTGTCAAGCCAAGACCCGTCGCTGGGAGCAGAAGGCCAAGGGTGAGTTCCGTGGGCTTCCGTCCCCAACTTAGGTTGTCCTTTCTCTCGCTCGACTTCATTCCGTTTTCCGCGGTGCAGAGTCGGAGGCGAAGATCATTCGGGCCGCCGAGGCTTCCAGCGCGGTGCAGACGGTGCTCGAGACCGAGATCGGGGAGCACGAGGCACTGAAGCATGCTGCCCTTTCCACCTGCGAGGCCTTGGAGGTCGAGGGGGTTCAATCAGGCAGCTCCCTTGGGAGCCGCTTGATTGCGCCGAGCAGCCAGATGCGCGAGCGGCTCCGAGGGGCACTGCACACGGGTGTCAAGTGGGCGCTGGCCGTCATCTCCTCTCACTACCTTGGCATCAACCTCCCGGCCATCAGTGATGGCTATGTTCTGCCTGATGATGACGAGGAGGCCGACGCGGTGGTGGCGAAGCTGATGGAAGCGGCGGAAGGCCCTGGCACGGTGCTGGCGACGCTCTTCGAAGAGGAGGTGGTTCCTCCCCTACCATCTGCCGGTGCTGAAGGCCCTGAGCCTTGATCTGGGCCCTAGGGGCTATGTAAAAATAGAATAGGGGTTATTTTTTGTATCGTAACGCTTGTGGCCGTCGAGGCCTTTACTTTTGAAGTACTTGTGTTTCCTAGTTGTTTTTCTTATGTTTCCGAGCCTCTGCCCTCTGTCGCTCCTGATCGGATTTCGTTTGCAAAACACCCCCTTGGGGCCTAAGCCGTCCCTTGAGCGAGAGGTAGTGAGGGAGTGCCGTAGCCCGGAGGCGTAGGCCATCTCGCGACTCTACCGGCCTCTTGCTTAGGAAACAGACCTTGGTCCGAGGGGTTTTTACAACGAATTCGTCAGAGCCTGCTAGGGACTTGGCGTAGGATTTTTTGCGAAAAACAACTGAAGAATGGTGCATGGGACCTAGGGGACGCCTAGGGAGGGGTCCCCTATCTAGCCCCCGAGGGAGGCTTGGTTCTGCCGAGGCAGAACCGAGTTTCCCTTGCCGTGTTACTGTATTGCCGAGGCCTACGATGGGCTCGGGGGGTTTCTCGAAAAGTTAGACGAACTAAAGAACGCTTTTTAATTGTACTTTGAGAAACGATATATACAATGCTTGGAAATTTAGGGATAAAAGCGACGTAGCTGTTCTATGTTCCAAGCGTTGGTGAAGACTTCGCCCTTCTCGTTGGCTAGTTTGTAGGTCCCGGGCTTCAGCACTCGGGCAATGATGTACGGTCCTTCCCATGGCGGGGTCAGCTTGTGGCGACCCTTGTTGCTCTGTGCTAGCCTCAACACCAGGTCGCCTACCTTCAAGTCTCGGCCTCGGACGCGTCGGGCCTGATAGCGCCGCAGGCTCTGCTGGTATTTGGCCGAGTGTAGTAGCGCGACGTCTCGGGCTTCCTCCAGTTGATCAAGGGCATCCTCTCGGGTGGTGCGGTTACTTTGTTCGTTATAGGCTTGCAGCCTCGGGGAACCATATTCCAAGTCGGTGGGGAGGATGGCCTCGGCCCCATAGACTAGGAAGAAAGGCGTGAATCCCGTGGCTCGACTTGGGGTGTTCCTCAGGCTCCAGATGACCGACGGGAGCTCGGCGAGCCATTTTTTGCCAAACTTTTTCAATCGGTTGTGAATCCTTGGCTTGAGGCCTTGTAGGATCATGCCGTTGGCACGCTCTACTTGGCCATTGGTCCTTGGGTGTCCTACAGTCGACCAGGCCACACGGATGTGGTGGTCGTCGCAAAACGTCAGGAACCTTTTGCCGGTGAACTGCGTCCCGTTGTCGGTGATGATGGTGTTGGGGACCCCAAACCTGTGGATGATGTCAGTGAAGAACAGCACCGCCTGCTCGGATTTGATTCGATTGATCGGACGAGCCTCGATCCATTTGGAGAACTTGTCAATTGATACCAATAGATGGGTGAAGCCCCCAGGGGCCTTTTCAGAGGCCCGACCATGTCGAGACCCCGTACGGCGGATGGCCATGTGATGGAGATGGTTTGCAGGGCCAGGGCGGGGAGATGTGTTTACCGGGCATAGTACTGGCATCCTTCGCAGGAGCGTACCAGCTTGGTAGCGTCAGCGACTGCCATCGGCCAGTAGAACCCTTGGCGAAAAGCGTTCCCTATGAGCGTCCGAGGCGCCGCATGGTGCCCGCAGGCGCCCGCGTGTAAGTCCCAAAGCAGGGCTTGGCCCGCTTCGGAACTGATACACCGTTGGAGGACACCTGAGGGACTTCGCCTGTACAATTCACCATTGTAGAGGGCGTAGGTCTTGGCTCACCGCGCAAGCCGTCGTGCTTCGGTTCTGTCGTCAGGAAGCTCCTCCCGATCGAGCCAATCGAGGAACAGGACTCGCCAATCCGCGTCCTGATCAGTCCGTGGAGGCTCGGCGTTGACTTCCATGACCTCGGGCTTGGTCGAGGGGGTCTCGGCAGCAGAGGGGGCGTCGAGCTTCGCCGCGGGTTCCATAGGCGGGCCCTCCTCTGTTGCCGAGGTGTATCCAATGGAAGGTTTGTGGAGGTCTCTGGCGAAGATGTTCGGGGGGACCGGGACCCGTGCTGAGGCCATCTTTGCCAGCTCGTCGGCGGCCTCATTGTACTTCCGCGCGACGTGATTTAGCTCGAGACCGTCGAACTTGTCTTCTAGGCGTCGTACTAGCTTGCAGTAAGCCTCCATTTTGGGGTCGAGGCAGTTTGACTCCTTCATCACTTGATCTATGACGAGCCGCGAGTCGCCTCAGACGTCGAGGCGTCGCGCCCCAAGTTCGATGGCGACTTGTAAGCCGTTGATGAGGGCCTCGTATTCGGCCACGTTGTTGGAGGCGGCGAAGTGGAGCCGCACCATGTAGCGCATGTGTACTCCGAGGGGCGAAATGAAGAGCAGACCCGCGCCTGCCCCAGTCTTCATCAAGGATCCATCGAAGTACAGGGTCCAGTATTCCGTCTGAATTTGAGTGGGTGGCAGTTGGGTATCTGTCCATTCAGCCACGAAATCGGCCAAGACCTGAGACTTGATCGCCTTTCGAGGCGCAAAGGTCAAGGTTTCCCCCATAAGCTCGACAGCCCATTTGGCTATCCTGCCCGAGGCCTCCCAGTTATGAACTATTTCACCCAGGGGGAAAGATGATACCACAGTCACTGGGTGCGACTCGAAGTAGTGACGCAGTTTGCGCCGGGCCAGGACCACGGCGTAGACCAGCTTCTAGACGTGGGGGTAGCGTGCTTTGGTCTCGGAGAGCACCTCGCTGATGAAATAAATAGGTCATTGGGTGGGCAGAGTGTGCCCCTCTTCCTGCCTCTCTACCACTACGGCGACGCTGACCACTTGGGTCGTTGCGGCGACATAGAGCAAGAGGGTCTCGTCCATGGCCGGGGGTATCAGGATGGGAGGATTTGTGAGCAGTGCTTTGAGTCTGTCGAGGGCTTCTTCGGCCTCGGGAGTCCAGGAAAAACGCTCGGATTTTCTCAAGAGTCGGTACAAAGGCAAACCTTTTTCGCCGAGGCGCGAGATGAATCGGCTTAGGGCCGCAAGGCATCCCATGACCCTCTGTACTCCCTTGAGGTCCCTGATTGGTCCCATGCCGGTTATGGCTGAGACCTTCTCTGGGTTGGCTTCGATGCCGCGTTCTGAGACTATGAATCCCAAGAGCATGCCTCGGGGAACCCCGAACACACACTTCTCGGGATTGAGCTTGATGCCCTTCTCTCTAAGGCATTTGAAGGTTATTGTCAAGTCGTCGACGAGACCCTCGGCCTTTCTGGTCTTGACCACGATGTCGTCTACGTAGGCCTCGACGGTCTGCCCAATGTTGTCACCAAAGACCTGGGTCATGCACCGCTGGTACGTGGCACCGGCGTTTCTGAGGCCGAAGGGCATCGTCACGTAGCAGTACATGTCGAATGGTGTGATGAAAGAAGTCGCGAGCTGGTCGGACTCTTTCATCTTGATTTGATGGTAACTAGAATACGCATCAAGGAAAGACAGGGTTTCGCATCCCGCAGTGGAGTCAACGATCTGATCGATTCGGGGTAACGGGAAGGGGACTTTTGGACAGGCTTTGTTCAAACCGGTATAGTCTACACACATCCTCCATTTCCCACTTTTCTTCCTAACTAACACGGGGTTAGCCAACCACTCCGGGTGGGATACTTCCTTGATAAACCCAGCCGCCAGTAGTTTCTGCACCTCCTCACCGATGGCCCTACGCTTTTCCTCATCGAAGCGGCGCAGGTGTTGGCTTACCGGTCTAGAGCCGGCTCGGACGTCCAAGGCGTGCTCGGCGACTTCCCTCGGCATGCCCGGCATGTCCAAGGGACTCCATGCAAATATGTTGGCATTTGCACGGAGGAAGTCAATGAGCATGGCTTCCTATTTGATGTCGAGGGTGGCGCTGATCCTCAGCGCCCGGTCCTCGGGGCAGGCTGGGTCGACCGGGATGAGTTTGATGGTTTCCACGGGCTCGAACGCCCCCGCGCGACGCTTGGAGTTAGGCACCTCGCCATTGAGTTGGTCGAGGTGGGCGATGAGGGTCTCGGCCTCCGCAAGAGCCTCGGCATACTCGATGCATTCAACGTCGTAGTCGTATGCATGTTCGTACGTGGACTCAATCGTGATGACACCGCTAGGGCCTGGCATCTTGAGCTTGAGGTAGGTATAGTTGGGCACTGCCATGAACTTGGCGTAGCACGGCCGCCCTAGAATGGCGTGGTAGGCTCCCCCGAACCCGACTACCTCGAAGGTGAGGACTTCCTTGCGGTAGTTGGAGGGGGTGCCGAAGCAGACAGGAAGGTCGATGCGCCCAAGGGGTCGCATGCGCTTCCCTAGCACGATGCCGTGGAAGGGTGCGACATCGCCTCAGAGCCTCGACCGGTCGATGTCCAAGAGCTCCAGGGTGTTGGTGTAGAGGATGTTGAGGCCGCTGCCTCCGTCCATCAACACCTTGGAGAGTCGGGTGTTGCCGATGATCGGGTCGACAACTAGTGGGTACTGCCCGGGATTCGGAACATGGTCAGGGTGGTCATCTCGATCAAAGGTGATTGCCTTTCGAGACCAGTCAAGGTACTGGGGGGTGGCTACCTTGACCGAGAAGACTTCTCGGCGTTCCCTCTTGCGCTGCCGCGCCGTAAGGCATGCCGAGGGCCCACCGAAGATCATGAAGGCGTTGCGTACCTCGGGGAACCCGTCGTCCTTGTCCTCATCCCGATCGCCAGCGCCCTTCTGCTTGGCGTCATCGTCGGGGATCTCGAGCCTAGTGTAGTAATGTCACAGCATGGAGCAATCCTCGAGGGTGTGCCTGACCGGGCCTTGGTGATAAGGGCATGGTTTCTTGAGCATGTCGTCGAAAGGCCTAGGGCCTTTGGGGCCTCGGGGATTCTTGCGTTCTACGGCCCCGACCAGATCAGCCTCCATGACCTCCTGCTTCCCTAGGCGCCCCTTTTTCTTTCTCTTAGGGAGGTGGGAGGCCGAGGCGTCGGGGGCCTCGTCCCTCCGTTTTCCCTTGGCATCGCTGTCGGGGAAGATGGCACCGATGGCCTCCCCGCCCGAGGCGAAGTTGGTGGCGATGTCGAGGAGCGCAGCAGCGGTGCGTGGCACGTTCCGACCTAGCTCCCGCACCAGGTCTCGGCAGGTGGTGCCGGAGAGGAAAGCCTGGACGATCTCCGAGTCGCTGACGCTGGGCAACTCGGTGCACTGCTTGGAGAAGCGCCGGATGAAATCTCGGAGAGACTCGCCTGGTTTCTGGC
This sequence comes from Miscanthus floridulus, assembly GCF_019320115.1. Classification (NCBI taxonomy): domain Eukaryota; kingdom Viridiplantae; phylum Streptophyta; class Magnoliopsida; order Poales; family Poaceae; genus Miscanthus; species Miscanthus floridulus. The sequence goes on along the minus strand of NC_089594.1, from coordinate 15,325,031 downwards.
GGCAACTCTTAAGGTCCCAGGAGTTTCCGGGACGTACGTATGTGCCTAGGAAATTCCCAACGAAGACCCTAACCAAGTCGCGCCAATCATGGATTTGTGAGGGAGGGAGGTGCTCGAGCCAGGCTCGCGCCGAGTCTGACAAGAGCAAGGGGAGGTTACGGATGATGAGCAGGTCATCATCCACGCCACCTAGCTGGCAGGCTAGGCGGTAGTCGGCAAGCCAGAGTTCGGGGTTGGTCTCACCGCCGTATTTCACGAGGTTGGCTGGTTGCCGAAAACGGGCCGGGAACTGGGCGACACGGATAGCTCTGCTAAAGACTCGAGGGCCAGGTGGCTCAGGAGAAGGACTGCGGTCTTCCTCGCTGTCGTAGCGGCCACCTCGGTGCACATGGTAGCTTCGGGCGGGCCCTTCACCGTCGTGGCGTCGTCGTCGGCCGACCACCTCGTGGTCTCCCTGCACCTCGTGTCGATTGTCGAGGCGATCAAGAAGCATGGGGACCCTGTGGGCTATCGGTGCTTGAGCAGGTTCAGGACGAGCCGAGGCTTCCCTATCCTGCCGAGGCGGTGCCGCGGGCAGGTTCGAGACGCCCCTGTGCCGTCGGGAGGCGAAACTCTCGGCCTGCTGAACCACGGCGGTCTCTAGGAGATCTTGGAGCTCGCCGCGGACCCGCCGCCCCTCCGTGGTAGAAGGCTCGGGCATTGCGTGAACCAGCATTGCCGTAGCCGCGACGTTCTGGCTAGCGCGATTGAAGACCGGGGGTTGCTCACTCCCTTTGTCGTTATGGATATGGTGATGCACGTCGAGGGCCCTCCGTCGGGCTCTCCCGCCTTCGCCGTGACCTCGCTGTTCCTGTTCGAGAGAGTCTCGAAGCTGCTGCAGAAGGAGTTGGTTTTGCTCGACCTTGGCCTAGAGCTCACGGAGCTGTTCTAGGTCTAGGCGCTGAGGTCGCGCAAGAGCGACGTTCTCATTCTATGCGGCCGGCAGGACGGCGCGTGGAGGTGTAGCGACGCCCGCGCTGGGGCGGAGCAGGGAACGGCTACCTGCCCCCTCGTCCTCTTCGCCCGCCCTCGGCATCCCGAGCCCGACATGAAAACATTCACGAGTGGGGTCGTAGGTGTCTTCGTCGTCAGAGTCGGAGTAGCTGAAGCAGTAGTCGCTTGCGGCCAAGAACTGGCGCAAAGCCCCAGGTTTGTGGAGTCCAGAGAAATCCACCCCGGGCCATGCCTCGTCCTCGTCCGAGGAGTCGGAGTGGGTGCTCAGGTCGAGAGCGAAGCGCTGGCGGCGTTCCGAGGGGTGCTCGTGAGCGGCAGTGTAAGCGTAGGCGTAAGAGGCGGCGGCATTTCTCAACCCAAAGGGGTATGGGGACGGTGCCGTCTCCAGATTCTGCCCCGCCGGGGTCGGCTCTTCAGGGAGTGGTGGAGCGGAGCTTGACGACTGGGCATCGCCGCGTGCCACAGGCAAGTTTCCTTTGTCCAAGCTCAGGCTAGACAGGTCCCTAGCCAGGGACCCTGTGCCAACAGCTGGTCGTAGGATATCGGCGGGGGGCGGCGTGTTGCCCCGGATTCGCGTAGCATCGGGGTGGCCTTGTTCGTGCCGTGCTTGGTGAGCGCGGCGAGAGCGGCCGCCCGGACGCCGCCCGCGCCTGGGCTGCCGGGGCGTAACTTCATCGTCGGACGGTGGGGCTCGAGGAGTGAGGAGCACCATGTCATACTCATGCCCTAGAGACATGAACTCTAGGCTCCCGAACCAAACCACGATGCCGAGACGCAATGGTCGTATGGGGTCTGCCATTCGGAACCTGCTGGGATGACGAAACCGACACGCAGCAACCCCTACCTGGCGCGCCAACTGTCGGTGTTTCGGACCGGGGGGGTCCTCAACCAACTAGTGAATTCGTTCTGCGTGCTCCCGATTCCGGATGGTGATGCAAAGAGACACAAGGTTTATACTGGTTCAGGCAATCGAGGCCCTACGTCCAGTCTGAGAGATCGATCTTGTATTCCTTGCACCGAGGTGCTCGTAGTAGGGGGTTACAAGCTAAAGGAGAGAGGGAGCTGGTCCTAGGTCTCGGCAGGGTGTCGTGCGGGCCGCTTAGGACATTGCTCTCAGGCAGTAGGGATGTGCGTGTGTGTGTGGGTGTTACCAGGTGTTCTCTCTCGTCCCCTAAAACAGCCCAAGTCCTCTCCTTTTATAGCCTAAGGGAGGACTAGGACGGTACATGAGCCAACTATACGGCGCCGTGTGAACAGAGGCGGCGTGTCCGGGCCCTATAGCCTGTTCCTGTGGCGGTGTGGTCGTCGGAGTGGTCCGTCCTTGGAGCACTGGGGCGGCGTGGCCGTCCCATCAGATCCTGTGTGTCGTGGGAGCCCCGAGACTGCTTCGGAGTGGGTACGGCGGTGGATGTGCAAGCCACTGTGGATGGACTGCGCGCGAGGCCAAGACTTGGTCGGTGTCGAGGCTGCACCGTGGTGGAGGGGTCTCGGCAGGCGCGAACCCCAAGATAGCCGAGACCTTGGTGTATAGTGCCGAGGCTTCGAGTGGGCGGCTGATCATGGGTACAGTGTTAGGACACAGTGGCCGGTAATCCCTGCCGTACCCTGTCCCAGCCGGTATGGCGCTGATCGTGGATACAACATTAGGACACAGTGGCCGGTAATCCCCGCCGTACCCTGTCCTAGCCGGTATGGCGCTGATCGTGGATACAGCGTTAGGACACAGTGGCCGGTAATCCCCGCCGTACCCTGTCCCAGCCGGTATGGCGCTGATGCGACCTCAGGTCGTGTCGGCCATTCTGTGGCGTTGAGCCGTCGTCCGGCTGAGATTGTGGGAGTGGTTGAAGCATTAATGGGACACGACACGTTGTCTGGGGGGGTCGGTTGAGGCGGGGGGTGACGGGCTGCGGGCGACCCGGCCTCGAGCGACATGGAGACTGAGGCCTCGCGCGAGACGGAGATCGGGCTTCTTGCCGAGGCCTTGCGCGAGATGCCTCGCGTGATACGGAGGATGTACCCCCTGCCGAGGCCTTCCCTGGAGAGCCTCGAGCGAGACGGAGACGGCGCCCCCTGCCGAGGCCTTCCCTGGAGAGCCTCGGGCGAGACGGAGACGGCGCCCCCTGCCGAGGCCTTCCCTGGGGAGCCTCGTGCGAGGCAGAGTTTGTTCCAGGATGCCAAGACCTCCTGCTCGAGGCTCGAGGCGAGGTGGAGGAGGGCCCGGTGGGCTCGGTCGTGGCAGGTGAGGGGCCCACGGCTTACCTTCTAGCTTTATTTTTTAGATGGGATTTCAGCGACCCGTTTGATGTTTGCTTGGGGTACCCCGTTCTAAGGTACCCAACACCTATGTCTGGAATTGTCGAGTTCTCCTTTCATAAGTGCAATGAATATTTTATGAAGAGGTGGAAACTTGCGCAGAGAAATATAGCTGAGAAGGGGCGTTTTGGAAAGGCCGAAGCTGAACATTTGAAGGAGGCCGAGGAATTAGCCAAGCAGCAAACCGCCGAGCTGTATGGACCCCGCCGCCATATCTTTAGTGTACGGGGTAAGGGTGGCACAAGCTTGGGCGGTGAACGTTATGATGGACGAAACTACCGAGTTGATCTTGAAAAGGTAGAGTGCAGTTGCAACGCCCCTCAGATCATGCATGCCCCATGCTCTCATATGATCATGACCTGCAGGGTTCGCGGTTACAACTATGAGGATCTGCCATATATGTCACCCTTGTATCTCCGTTCGAGAACACCGTTAGTATTTGGGAGATGAGCTTCGAGCCATACCTTGACCCAACACAATGGCCACCTTATAATGGTTATGACTACGTGCCGCATCCAGATCTAATGAAGGTAGGGAAGGGTAGGAGGAAGAAGAAGTGACTGAAGGGGGACATGGAGGCTATGAGAGGGTACAGCGAAGACATGTATGGTGGGGGAGACTTCAACGAGACCCATGGCAGGAATCTTTGCTCTGTTTGCAAACAATCTGCACTACTACACAAACTTTACTGGAGGCGGACGTTTTCGGTTTTCCGCGGCGGGCAAAGCCGTCCGCCGCGGCCTAGAGGCCACGGTAAATCATGGCTTAACCACAGCGGGCGGCCTTGCCCGCCGTGGTTAATCGATTTACCGCGGCGGGCACGTTAGGATGCCCGCCGCGGTTAATCGTTTAAAAAACAAAGAAAACAGGAACCTGCCAGCGAGCCCATTCTTGAGCCCATCGACGAGCCCATCCTAGCCCAATACTAGAGCCACCGCACCTCCTTGGATCTGCCGCCAGGGTCTCCTCCTCGCCGGATCCGCCGCTGGATTTGCGCCGACGCCGTAGGTTGGGGCCGTCTTGCCATGGATCCATGCCGACGCCATGTGGATCCACGTCGCGGGAGCAGGGAGTCGACGCAGCCAGCCTGGATCCACGTATCCACCCTGGATCCGCTGTCGTGTGGATCCACGTCGTAGGGAGTCGACGCGGTCGCCTGGATCCGCCGCCGTGTGCCTGTCCCTACGCCGCGCAGCACCTCGCCTATGAGAGAGAGAGAGAGATAAGGGAGGACTGAGAGGAGAGAGAGGGTGGGAGAGAGAGGGAGAGACATACTGGGCGCCCTAGATCCACCGCAGACGTCGCCGCACGGGTCTCGCCGAGTGCGCCTCGCCGCCGCCCTGCCTCGCCTTACCTCACCGAGCGCGCCTCGCCACCGCCTTGCCTTGCCTCGCCTCACCGAGCACCGCCGCGCACGCCTTGCCGAGCCGAGCGCCGCCAGGGAGAGGAGGGGAGGGGGCGCGTCACCGGGGAGAGAGGAGCGGAGGGAGGAGGGCTGCCGGGAGGAGTGTAGGGTAGGGGAGAGAGAGTGGTGTGGCGCAAGAGAGGAGGGGTAGGGTAGGGGCGAGGGAGAGAAGTGTGGTGCGGTGCTAAGGACTCACAGTGAAACCCTAGGCTCTTGTATATATACGTGACCTCGGAATTGGACCGTATCTGGGCTCTGGATCGGGCTGTATTTACTGCGGCGGGCCTTATAAAATGCCCGCTACGGTAAATCGATTTACCGTGGCGGGCACCTTAAGATGTCCGCCACGGTAAATATGGTATTTTCCGTGGCGGACATCTTAGGGTGCCCGTCACGGTAAATCGATTTACCGTGGTGGGCAAAAATGCCCGCTGCGGTAAATAAAAAATACCCGCCGCGGTAAATCATGGGATTTACCGCCGCGGGCAAAAATAGGTGCCCGCCACGGAGTGCAAAAGTGCAACGCTGCGCAAAATCGTTTATGTAGTAGTGCTGGCCACAAGGCTAGCCGGCATAGAAGACAGCAGGTGATTTCATATTGTGTTCGTATTGCATAACAAGTAGTTCAAATTTTGCAATGCTATGTAATGTTAATCTAAAATTTGTTAATTTGAATACTCTAACCCTTTGTTTATCATTTCGTAACAGGATGGCCCCTCCCACGCCGTACCAGCTGTACCCCCTTCTTGATGTAGAGTACGATGACCCCCTTCTTCTACCGGACGACGAGGTTTCCAAGAGGCGTTCAAGGGATCTTTACATTCGTGGGACTTAGTTCATTACGTCGAACTTATGTCGAATGAATATTGTCGTCGAAAACTTGTAGACTCATAAACCAATGAAAATGTTGTGTGGCAACTTGTCGTCCATTTATTTGTTTCATGTTCATTTTGTATAGCACTTGTAGTTTTGTACAGCACCGACAACAACTCAATTGTAGCTGGCTGTTGTCTGTCTGCGTCACTACCGCGCCGTGGTCTATGGCACGACACAGATGCGCCGTGGCCTCTGGCGCGGCACAACCATGCCTATGGAGCACCAGAACCTGGGCTATGGCGCGTCAAATGATTACGTTTGTTTTAGAAATTTTGAACGCATGATACAAACAGATGTGATCACTTAAGATCGATCATGAGTAATTCGAGTACATGGTACATGGGTACAATACATCAGTAGTTCAAATGGAATATAAGACAACACAATAGAATTTCTACTACATAGCTACATTGATCATTAATAAAGCATGGAACTAATAGACGGCGCAATCAAAAACCCTCAGTCAGAAACATACTGAGTAAGCAACTCGTTATCCGAGTACCAATCCTCAACCACAACCCTGTTGCTGTGGCTAGGGTCACCTGCATTGCCCTAATCTGCCTTTCGCTTGTAGTAAGCGGCCTCCGCTTCATCTGTTGCCTCTACGGCCTGAGTGAAGAACGCGTCGTCATCCTCCTCCGCCTACAAGCCCGCCTCTGTTAGAGCGATGAGCTCGCTCAGTCTGGCAGTGTCGTCCTCAGCCTCCTCCGCCTGCAAGCCCGCCTCTGCTAGAGTGATGAGCTCGCTCAGTCTAGCAGTGTCGTCTTCAGCCTCATCTGCCTGCAAGCCCGCCTCTGCTAGAGCAATGAGCTCGCTGAGTCTGGCAGTGTCGTCCTCATCCTCGTCCCCCTCATCAGACAACACAATCGATGATTGAACGGTGCGACCAGCTCGCTTTCTATGCTCATCTAGCTTCTTTTCCTCGTACATTGCACGAGCCACCTCTGCAGCATTGTCCTCGCTGCATCCAATCCCTTTATGTATAAAATACAATCAGTTAGCAACGCGATTATATTATATTTAAAATCAGGCAACGAAAAAAGGCTTTCAAGCACTCACTGGCACATAATGAAACAACATGCTCGTTCAAGACCTGCATCTGTACTCTTGTCTCCTCCCTTGCCTCCTTCCTTGCCCTCTCCTCCTCTAATGCTACCCGTCTCTCAAATCCCCATTTGACAAGCCCAACGTCGATCGGGTTACAAATACCGCGCTGTCTAGCAAACTCACGCATCTTGTCTTTGTGATGTTTAACGAAAAGGTTGACGTAGTCAGGTCCATATCCCCTCTTTCGTGCAATTACTTGCTTCCCCTTTAGTTCATCCAAGAACTTAGCTTGACCATCATAACATTCCCACCTGCATTTCCTTGTGCTCTGTTCAAACGATATATTATATCATATATGCCTTAGCAAAATAAACAAAATACGATTTCATGGTTACCACAAAAATAACCAACCTCATCATAGTCAATCATATGACCGCAATAATGGCCTATTCCAAGCTCCGAACGGACTAGACCGTAGTTGGATTTAACACCACATTCGCACTTGACTGGTGGTGCTTTGTAAATTAACCTTTCTTTCTTCTTTTGTTTTGCTTTTGGAGGTTCTTCGGGCCATTTGTTCTTAGGACCATACAACCACTCCTTGAAACGACACTTCGCCATTGAATACACCTAAATAACATGACATTAGTACATGACACATATAGCTCAACATTTCAACAAATACACTTTGCACTTACTTCATGCTTGTTTGGACACACAAAACTCCAACGTATTGTCAAAGTTTATCATGGATCAGGGCGCGGCACTGCCGTGCCAAGATCGGTGGCGCGGCAGAGCCCTGCCACGTCAGCGGTCAGCGCTTCTGGTCACCGCCACGTCAGCCCTCTGCCGCGCCGCCATGCATGGCGCGGCACAGGCATTTGGCCGCGCCAGGGCAATAGGGGCGGCCAAAAGTGTTAGTTTTAAAAAAATCGATAGTGTTAGATTTAAAATTAGTTTCGAAAAAGTGTTAAAATTAAAAAAATCTACAAGGAAGGCAAGCCATGCATTTCATCCACAAAAAAAAGGCAAGCCATGCAATTTGCAATGCAGTATTCAGTCCATCGCCATCGGCATCACCTGCTGCTTTGGCTGTGGGCCGTGGCCCAGAGAAGGCTGGTGTTTTCGAGCGACGCCACAAGCCCACGACCGTGAGGCTTCTCTGTGCCACTCTGCACGACAGGCCCAACGACCATCTGCGGCCCACAATCATCGTCAGCCCACTAGCTCAGGATCGATCGTTCCAACATCCTGACTGCCTGAGCCACCTGCCTATCGTCAGTCCATCCAACTGGCCCATCACCCAGTTGCAGCACGCATGAGAAGGTGAATGGTGATTTCCTTGTTTCCATCTTTTCTTCTTCATATTTTTCTCTTATTAATTTCATCATCTTTTATGATTAATTGGATCACAGTTTTCGTGCCTTTTTCTGTGCGGTGAATGATTCCAAACATCTAACTCACCCGCCCTGAAATATAAAGTACTAAAACATTCAAAATTGATGTCTCAACTTAGAACACAAGACTTTTGACCGCTAGCTATAGCATTACAGTTATATGTATCGTAGAGAAACTAATTTCCACTATACAAAACCGTCATAATACAAAAAAAAACTGAATAGAATATCCCACCTCTAGAACAAATTTAATTCGTATGTCAAAGCAACTTAATGAAGAAAATACAAGCATGAAAAACATAACACAAAATATCCATTATCAAAAACTTAATTCAGTTGCAGGTTGTTAACAGTATCAATGGAGCCAACTGCCCGAGTGGGTCGCCGCGCGACGACCCTAGAGGAGGACTCCCTACTAGGGGTCACCATTACTGGCTGGACTCGTCGGCATTGAGGCAAGGCGTCGGAAGCTGAGACAAGCAAACGACAACTCCACGTTCGCGGGTGTTCGCGGGTGTGCAATCATATGTGAGTAACTTTCTTCATTCCACCCTACATTTTATACCAAGTTGTGGGTTTTCTCCTTATTCAACAAACACGTAGTGCGCGCGGTAGGGGGGGCTTGAGCCCCCCACCCTCCTCTCCCTCTGCCACACTGCTAGATCCGTCCCTGTAGACACGATGGCTTCAAACAACAACGGAACACACAACACTGTGGTGAAGGCAGCTGCGGCCCTCGCTCTTCATCCACCTGATCCTACATGCCGTGGTTGACAAAATCAGCCGAACGCAGAAGAGCGAGCAAAGGGTGGCGATCGGTAGGCTCTATAGCCTCCTTAGGCTTCGTTTGCCAATGACTTGGATTTGTAATTATTTTATCTGGGACTTGGATTTGTAGGACCAAGTGCTAGCTGCGAGAGTCAGCTTATAAGCTCTGTAATGCAACCTACAAGGGGTTAATATAAGGAATAATTGCCGTCAAACTGAATTCCTCCCTTGTAACTATGTTCTTCTCCAACCTTAGACTCTGTTCTTCTCCAAATACTACCGAAACCCTCCAATTCTTGCTACCATTAAGCATATAACAACACGATACAATAAGATGTAAACCAAAACAGAAAAAATGCCTTGGTGCAAATAAACAAACTATATATACGGTCCATTTAACGTGGTGGACCGTCTGGTCTTTTTCAGCTTGCGGATAATGTCGTTACTAGCTAGAGTTGGACAGCACAAAAGAAAAAGGTTTCCCATGTGTTCCCGGTCTTGGATCCCGAGTTATAAAATGCCACGATGTTGGTAATCGGGAATCTTGACCGAGAAACACAAGCAACGTGATGAAAAAAGGCTGAAAGCTTAAAGCAACTAATTGGAACATGCATGCAAAGACGATGATATAGTCAGACCGAGATTCCCCCATTGGAATTGGAACAAGACATGGCCTTTGTTTATCAGAACATTGACAAAAAAAAAAAGCCCGTGCAAACACGATCGAACTGATTTTTGTTTAGATGACACAAACTAGAGTTAGTTAGAATGGCATGCCTCATTTATCACACTACATACACGCATGGTATGTGGTGTGACCGAGTGATTTTGCATATTTGCATTGCTTGATCAGTAGGTGTCGTCATTAACTTCTCCTGCTGAAATACAATATATATAAATAAAAAACATTTAAAATTTGTCTCGGATTATAAGATATTTTGGATTGCTCAATATGGATGTTTTTTTTTGAAACTCCATCCACCATACATTAATTCATGTATGCCTTTTAAACATTTTCTTTTGCATAAAAAGACTCATGTAATTAGTAGGTGAAATCAATGGCATGCATATTTGCCTTTTTAAACTATATATATGTGTACCTTACTAGGCAAGCAAGTCGACAACTAAACTGATCAGTTAGTGAGAGGTAAGTTAGCCTTTTGATGTAAGTACGAGTACTTTTTTATTTGTTTTTAAAATTTTTTTGGATACTTTGTATTTCATGATATAGGGCAGAAGTTGCAAAGAGGAGGAGCGAGAGTGAGTTACGAAAGAAAAGAAAAAAAAAACAAGTTATCTACGTAGTATACTGCAAAGCAGAGTGAGATTCTTTGGAGACGTGTTGGATGAGAGTGGAGTAGGACCGATGTGGGGCGGCACCGCGCAACTGCTACATACAAAAGGGAGAAAAGCGCACGCGCAGGCGCAGCTGCGAGCGACATGGCCCTGCTGCCGGCTGCCCTCTGCCTCTCCGGGGCTCTAGCACGGTACCACTAGCAGTAGTGGCCTTCCTCGAGTTCCGTGCCTAGTCGTTTGCCTCCGCTCCTTGGTGATGGTGCCATCATGGTCACGTTGCTTGTCATCATCATGCTATATGCAGTGCTAGTCCCTCCCCTCCCTCTCTTGCCAAAAAGCCGCCGTGGCACCATCGATTGCGTGTGTGCACCGCTCCTGCTCCGTTTGGAAGTGGATCTAGCTGTTATTCTCTTTGTCAAACTATCTAAAATTCGATTAAGTTTAGAGGAGGGTATTAATATTCATGGCACAAAATAGTTATACTATTAGTTAGGGGTACAAACGGATTGGATATAGACCGATATAGTTGATTGTTTTCATATTTCTTTTTTTCTCGAATACGCAAAAGCTTTTGCGTATCATTGTATTCGGTAGAAGAGTTTAGACAAACATACAACGCGCTTCTACCAATGGCTGAAGGAGGTCAACCTAACACAGCCATAGTTGGACCTTCCTAGCAAGAGACCTCTAGAATCCATATTACATTAAAGGATATAACCAATACCGACACAACGGTGCAACCTAGGAGGTGGCCTTGTGTCTTCGCGGCTGCCCGGACCGAACAGCCGGGAAGAGCTCGTCCAGCGCTTCGGCTTTGGACGCAGTCAGGTCGCCGCCAAAGAGCTTGTCAAAGGCCTCTAGCTCTGATGCGGATGGCGCTGATGGACCCTTGGTGAAGCCCATACGCTGCATGATCAGCACCTCACCTCGCTTGGAAGCAGGTACTCGAGAGAGGGGCTGAGCCGCTAACCGCCTGCTCCGCCACGGCATCACTGGCTTAGCAGGAGGCTGCTTTGGAGGCTCACGAATCAGTGGAGAGTCCCTCTTACGCGTCACTTCGTTGATGAAGCTATCGATGCGACGTTTGGCGGAGTCATCGTTGTCCTCGGTCGGGTGGGTATCCATAGGCGGTGAGTCCACTGCCCAGTGAATGGGCGCGCGGAGGTGGTGTCCGCAACGTACAGGAGACCACTGTCGTCGGGTCCTCATCCTCTAGCTAGGGGGCCGTCACTGTCGGGGCCTCACCTTGTTGGGGGGCCACCGGAGGTGACAACAGGCGCTCAGGAGAAGGTCGCGCGACGATCCAACTGCTAGCGAGCGAGGCTATGAACTCCTCCAACATCGGGTCCTCTGTGATGTCACGACCATGCGTGGAGTTCGGGTACATCATCTGCATCAACGGGTCATGCTGGACAATGCCCGTCTCGTCGGACAGCTCACCGTGCCTAGACTGAGCTTTAGCAACAACCGAGGTGAAGGGCGGTGCTATCTGTGCAGCCCCTGCCGACCGACCGTGATGCCTCCGCCTTCGGCGCCGGCGACCACCGGTGGTAGGAACAGCATTGCCCAACTTACCCCATCAGAGTCATGCGAGCCACCATGCTCCGTCGGTTCACCGGAGCAGGCGTTACGGGTGCCATGGAGAGGACGTTGCGGCTGGTGGCCCATGGCACTTGCATCGCCCGAGCTCCGAGAGCACAAGCGCCTTGGCTGCTTGCAGTCGCGCGCAATGTGTCGAAATCCCCTGCACCGTAGACATCGTTGGGGCAGCTTGCAGGTTGCCACCCGATGCGCGGAGGAGAGGCAATTGAGGCACTTGCCGTGAAGATCTGCGGGGATGCGTCTCGGTGGTCGATGACTCGCCAGCTGGCCTTCGCTTGCTGGCCCTCGTGGCTCAGCCGAGGTGGAGGATCTCTCGCCACCCATCGGTGTTGGGGGCGGAGACCCGTCCGCAGCGTCCGAGGCGCTGGCCTGCCAAGGTGCGGGCCTCCACTGGCTGAGCCCGCAAGCCGTACAGCAACTGCGGGCTCGGGCGACTGTGTTTCCCCTGCCTTCGCCCATAACCCTGTCGGCCCGCCTCCGCTTCGCCACGGCCCAGAATCACGATTGGACGAGTCTAGGTGCGCGGCGGGGACGCAGCGACCGACTTCACCGGGCGACGAGTGACATCCAAGTAGCTAGCGGGGTGGTCATCGTCGGACTCCTCACCGTTGGTGTCTGCCCACTGGCGGCGCTTCGTGCGTCCACCCGCGGGGCCGCCCGGGTAGAACGGAGCAGCGTCTGGAGAGAGGGTGGGCGAGCTGGGGGCGCCGACAGCATCCCAGCCGTAGTGCTGAGATGAGGGTGGCGTCGGTGGAGTCTCAGACCGTGGCGACGGCTGCTGCTGCTGTGTGGTGGTCTCCCCACCACCGGCGTTCGTGGGTCTGGCCACCCAGGGCCTGCCCCCACGAGATCCGGCTTCCTCTGCGAGCTATGGTGCTCTCACGCCGGCTCCGTCGGGCTGGGCGGCCGTGACGGCAGCGGCGCCAGGCTCCAACGGTGGAGGGTGACCACGCGGGGGGAAGGAGCCGAGCGAGCATCACCGGCGGCCGCGGGTCCTACTGCACGGGGAGCGCGGGCACTGGGCTTCCCCTCCATGGGCGGCGGCGACTGCTGCCCGACCAGCTCCATCAAGGGTGGTGCGGGCGCGCCCACACCAGCTGCCGCGGATCCGTCCAGAGGGGGCCGCAGGGCCGCAACATCTGGCCGGGATTCAAGTTGCGGCGGCGACGTCCTGGTCGAGTCCGCGGAGGCTGACTCCGTGCTGGGGTTTACATGGAGGGGATGCGAGAGGGGGGAGGAAGGGGAGGGAGCCGCCGACGTCGGGATGGCGGGTGGGTGGCGGGGGTGGGGATGGCCCCGTCAGGACCTAGGGTTGGGGGTCGGTGGGGGGGGGGGGGGGGTAGGGTGCCCACCGCTCTAACCTAGCCTTATCCTATTTTCATATTTCTATTTGGATTTGGATTCGATACGAAAATTATCAACTATGTTGGATATGATAGAATAGATATCGATCGACGTCGTAAATACGTGATTTGAGTATTCAGATATGGATACAGTATAGGACGTAAAATATCCTATCGATCTATCTCGGATACGGCCAGATATAAACTTATTTAAACGCATTCAGACTTAGGTACGATCAGAAAATATCCGTATCATTTGCACACCGATGTTAGTAGAGAAATATCTTCTATAAATGATGTAACAATACTTGCACTCTCCTCGTCCCAATCAGGATATATATGTCTCGCGGTCTCGCCAGCACGTCAACAAGGCCGTCCCTGCGGGCGTGCAGCCAGGGCGACGGCGCAGGGCCTCCAGTTCTGATAGGCCTCCAATTTTCTAGTACCATAACCCATATAGCTAAGCAGATTTTGTTTCGTTGGCCCAAAACAGGATCACCCACTGGCAAGCTAAATAAAAAAATGGTTTTCTGGAGCCCGCACGACGTCGTTTTGTCTCCCGACTCCTGCGATCCCAAACCTATCCGTCTCCTATCAGCCATGTATCGCGAGTGACAGCAACGCGAGGCACCGAGGCAAGGCCCTGAAGGCTTAAGGTAATACTAATCATTCATATTTCTTTTTTTTCCCCAATTCATTCACATTGAACTATAGCGAGTAGCGGATCCATCTCTAAATTTTGTTCTTTTCATCTAGACTCGCCTAGTGGACTAGTGTTTGAAGATTGAAGCCATATCTTCTGCAAATCGGTCTAAAAATTTTGAATCGAGTTGACAAAAGCGTAAGAAAAAACAAATAATAGAGATTTTTTTCTAGACTAGTAGGCCTCATTTTTTTAGTTTTGTACAAGGCCTCGTATCTCCTCGGGACGGCCCTGACGTCCAAGGACTCAAGGTACTCCGTATTTGTTGCTTTTCACTCGATCGCTCTGGGAATTGGGAAGCCTAAAAATGCACAATCCTATAGGCACCTTGATGAGCATCGTCTAGGCTCCATCCGATAAAGCGCCAGAGCCTGTTCGTTTGTTGGTTTCAGTCAGGGCTTATCAGTCAGCTAATAATGTTTTTCTCTCACAACGAACCAGCACCAGCCAAGCTTATCAGCCCAGAAACCAACCAGCGAACCGGCTGATTGTTTCTTATTAGCTTTTAGAAGGCGTCAACCAATGTAAAGTTACTGTATGTAGTTTCATCATCGTCCGTGGTTAGAAAAAGATAGAGAAATGACGTTGCACGAACAAATCAAAGCCCGTGCGGTACCAGCGTACTTGCATGCATGCATGTACATGCCCCTGCGTACGTTGTCAACGGCCGGCTCAACCTCAGCAAGCAGTGGTCGTGTTCTCGAGGCGGTGTTTATTCAACCTGTTCGTTGCAGCTTCTTGGGCTACGGTTGCGGCTGTATCTACAATATATAGCAGTTCATTGTTTGCAGCCGTAGCTAGAAAAAAATCTACAGCAAGCAGCTGCTCCGTCTAATAATAAAAAAGTACAACTCTAATATCGGATTAAGCTATTTTTTCCCTCGAAATTTGGATCAAGTTAATCTTATCATAAAAATATACTTTATGGTGAATACAACAAGACGTACTGAATCAGATATCGAAATTACTAATGTTTTTGATATATTTATTTATTATTAAACGTACGTAAAATTATTTGACTGTTCAGTTGCCTTTTGTTCTTGTTTGGACCGATGAATGAAGTGTAGGCCCTGTTTGGTTTCCCCTCTAAAAGCTTTAGGAGCTAAAATCTGGATAGAATCTGTCTAAAGAATCAAACACCTCCTCCTAAAACCTTCTAAAAGTTTTAGGAGGCTAGTTTTTCTTTAGGAGCTCCACCCCCTCCTAAAACCTCCTAAAGTTCTTCCTGGACCCCCACTACCCCTCATTTATTGCCCCCTCCCCCTCTCTCTCCTAAAGAAAGGTAAAAGTGTCTTTGTTCAACAACATTTACTGCTTTTAGTCAGTTTTAGGAGGTGCAACCAAATACTCTTTTACGAGGTTTTAGAAGACTGGCTAAAACTTTTAGGAACTAAAGTTTTAGGAGGTCGGAACCAAACAGGGCCGTACAAGTACTAGGCTACTGGTGCTAGCCAGCAAAGCGGCAAGCTGGACAAGCAAAACTGGATGAGTGGCAAAGCGGTAAAGTGAAAGGAGGATGGATGGGAATGGGAAAAAAGGCTGGATGGTGGACTGGCTGGAGACACGCAGCCGAGGAGGCCAACATGCTCCGGCATCATTTCATCCCACCACTCTTCACCGACAGACAGCCTTCCGCCCGACTCCACTCTCTACCTCCTTCCTACTGTTTCTACTCTCTCGGTCTTTCCCACCTACTGCTGCTATGCTACAACAGCTGAACATTTTTAAAAAAAAAAAGGCTCACTCCTTGCTGTAGCTCGTGAACAAACAAGCCTGCCTGCCTCAAAAGATTCTTGCAATGCATCATCCTACTAGTAGTCTCACATCACATTACATGTGGCAATAATTCAGGTTGATTGATAGTAACAAAGTGCCGAAAGAACGAAAACAAGTAGGAGCAGAAGACGAGTTATTACACCAGACATGGTTTAGGCCCCGTTCGCTTCGCTGAAAAAACAAACCAAAATACTGTTCCAACTGATTTATTGTGAGAGAAAAATACTGTTCCGGTTGAAAAAAAGTTGAAAAGTACGAATTATAAAGAAACGAACAGGGCCTTAGTGAACACGGCAAACTTGAGCATTGTGTAGGAGTAGTTGTGGCAGTAACAAAAGTGAAAAGAAAAAAAAACTTCTAGTCTTGGAAAGGATGTAACTATGGTATGCATATCAGTTAAGGTGTTTTATTCACATTTATGACTCTAAATCAATTTATTATGAAAATATATTTTATAATCAATCTAATGATATTTATTCAATATTATACATATTTATATTTTTTATCTATAATTGGTTAAACTACTAAAACATGATATTGCTTCAGAATTGTATTCTTTTGTGAACGGAGGAGTATAAACCATGGATGGCTACGTGAGCTTGGGCACAAAAGATTAAGGTACAGTACCTACCTCAATATTTGAAGGCTCCATTCCATTTCCGTTGGGTTCAATCAAGCAGCAGCCAAGCCAGCTGCCAGAATACTGACAGTGGAGCAGGGGGTGTCCCCTAGTCACCCAACTATTCCTCCCCTCCGTCGTCGAGTCACTTTATCTGTTAGGGTTCCTTTCTCTCAGGCTCAGACGCTCAGGTAATCATAATCTTGTTCCTAATCCCCCCCACGTCAAGATCAAGACACAACAAACGATGATGCTCTGTCGCTGTCTGCGCTTTCTCTCTCTTCTTTCTTCCGCTCCCTCCCAATTTGTTATTGCCCCGCCCCGCCCCGACGACCAACCAGACCAGCCGTCATTCCTTGGCCTCGTCCGTTTCTCTTCTCAACCTTCCTACTCCAGACCTCTCCAGTGCTGAAAGCATTTCAGAGAGAGAGAGAGAGAGAGAGAGAGAGAAGCAGGAGGTGGCAGGTGAGCCGACGGCCGGAGCAAGGGGGAGAAGAGGAAGAGGAGGCATGGGGATGGGCAGCGACGCCGCCGCCGTGTTGCTCCCCTTCTCCACCGCCGCCGCCGCCACCGCCACCACCACGTCACCGCGGTTCTGCGGCACCGCCGTCAGTCACAGGAGGTCAGGAT
The DNA here is from genome assembly GCF_019320115.1 of Miscanthus floridulus. Classification (NCBI taxonomy): domain Eukaryota; kingdom Viridiplantae; phylum Streptophyta; class Magnoliopsida; order Poales; family Poaceae; genus Miscanthus; species Miscanthus floridulus. Next base: position 15,308,263 of record NC_089594.1, on the reverse strand, counting down.
CCCCACCTCTGACTCCCGTCCGCCTTTGCTTTCCTTTGCATTGCGCCTGCCATTGCCATACTTGGGGGAACCCGGTACAAGAATAGCTTGCCACGCTAGTCTTAGCTCTTAGATCCCTTCACCATTTGCTTCGGCGGCTCCAGTTTTCATCCCATTCCATCGATTTGGACGCCGCCGTCCATCTAACGGTTACTCGTTTTGGAAGGAAGCATCCAACTGCTACTGTGAAATACCGAGTAAATTGCTTTTGCTCCTCTCAAGGTCCTGTCCATCAGAGGGCAGGCACTTCTGCGCTTGATAATACCATCAGGCGCCACCACTCCTGAACCTTTCGCTCTACTCATAAAAACCACAGGGTTTGTCAAACTACGGCTTCATGTCTCTATATATACAACATACGTTCTTAGTTCTTAGTTCTTAGTACACTGCTTTATCGTTTCCTGGATACGGAAATTTCATCAACTGTTCCGTGGTAGAATCAGAGTTCAGGAGGTACTAGCAGCATTGCCTGGAACAGTCTGTTTCAGTCAGTCGATTCCTCAGCACCTGCTGTTCCGTGCTTGGGAGGGAGTGTGTGGCAAAGGCAAAACGGTGTTACAAACAATGCACTAGCTGTTTGCATATTCTGGTGCCTAATAAAAGTATAAAACTTTTGGGGCATTGCTTTGCCTGCTGTGCTTGTGCAGGATATTTTCAGATGTTGCTGAGGATGTCACGGTATCGGTGGATGGACAGTCGTTTCTGCTGCACAAGGTCGGTGTATACTCCATTTCATCACTCTTGTGTTTTTACAACCAAGCTTCATTTACTCTGCTTCCATTCCATATGAATCCGCCTTCTCATCGGTACGCCAGCGTGATTGTTTAGGGGATTGTTCAGTTTAGGCAGGCGCATTTTCCTTTGCTGGAAGTTTCAGTGCCATGTTTGGACCAGTACACCATAGGTTGGGTGGGCATGCCACTTCTAATAGATTGCTTGGCAAAGGACCAGAAATAATGAACACTTGCTTTTGTTTCAGGACATAGAAATGGGTATTACCGTATACGAAGCCCGTACAAATGATGTAGTAATGACTAATGAAGTCATGATTTCAACTCTTGTGTGGTGTGTAATCAGTGATTCACTTCCCGTAAAATGCTCGCATGCGTTGTCTTTGGAAAATAATAAGTATCACGTATCACGGTATCAGCCAGCTTGGATGCAGTTCATCCTGTAAGATGGTTTTGGTCATTCTAAAGGTTCGAAAGCAACAAGTAATGAACAAATACAGGGAAATTTGCATTTAAGCACTCCATTACACCAGTTACTATGTAAAAGTGATGCAAATTTTGAAGGATTAGTAAAGGATTTATGTATAAACTGAGAAATCTTATTGGTGCATCCCTCTGCATAACCCATGAAGCAAAATTTTAAGCTTCCTTCCCTGGAATAAGTTTCACCATGCCCTAACAATTGTCCTTGTTTTGCAGTTCCCTTTAGTATCTCGGTGTGGACGAGTACGGAAAATGGTAGTGGACTCCAAGGATCCGGATCTCCTAAAGCTGGAGCTTGTAAATGTACCAGGGGGAGCTTTTGCATTTGAACTTGCTGCCAAGTTCTGTTACGGTAGCAATTTCGAAATAACCACGGCCAATGTGGCCCATCTGCGATGCGTCGCAGAGTACTTGGAAATGACAGAGGACTATCAAGAGGAGAACCTCATTTTCAGGACAGAGACGTACTTAAATGAGATCGTGCTCAAGAACCTCGATAAATCCCTGGAAGTTCTTTGTAAATGTGATGGATTGGATCCAGTAGTGGAGGAAGTCGGCCTTGTAGATAGGTGTGTTGATGCAATCGCGGTGAATGCAAGCAAGGAGCAGCTGGTTTCAGGTTTGGCTCACTTGGAATGTGATGTGGGATCTGCAAAGTTGCGCATGCACTGCCAGGATTGGTGGGTTGAAGACCTTTCTGCACTGAGAATCGACCACTATCGGCGTGTGATTGCTGCGATGAGGAGAAATGGGGTCAGGCCAGAGAGTATTGGCACCTCTATTACTCACTATGCCCAAACATCACTCAAGGGTGTCGAGAGACGCCATGTATGGGACTCAGGTCCCTTTGTCGGAGACAGTCAGAGGATGATTGTTGAAACACTCATCGATCTGTTGGCGACTGAGAATATTACAACGGTTACTTTGTCCTTCTTGTTTGGCATGCTGAGAATGGCAATTGAAGTTGATGCAAGCCTAGACTGCAGAATCGAAGTCGAGAAAAGGATTGGCCTCCAGCTGGAGATGGCATCACTAGATGATCTGCTGATCCCCTCCACGCAAACAAGTGATTCGATGTTTGACGTTGACACTGTCCACCGTATATTGGTGAATTTCTTGCAGAGGATAGATGAAGATAGTTCAGGAGAGTTGTCACCTTGTGGATATGACTCTGACGGACTCAAGTCTCCAAGCCACAGTTCAGTCCTGAAGGTTGGGAGACTAATGGACGGTTATCTTGCAGAGGTAGCACCAGATCCATATCTGAAACTGCAGAAGTTCATGGCTCTTATTGAACTGTTGCCAGATTATGCACGCATTGTTGATGATGGACTCTATCGTGCCATCGACATATACCTGAAGGTACATTTTTGTAGTTGTTTCAGCAAATGCAGAGGTTTAATATACATAGTTGATTTAGTGACAAAGAATCCCATATTCTGAGTAGGCATTATTTCCTATCTATCTTCTATTCAGTCTTGATGAAACTGTGTGTATGCAATCAAATGGAATAAATTCAATAGTGATCGCTGGGCCTTGATGTCTGTCTGATTAAACTCTCTGGATCAATGTATATGCCTGAAGTTAAATTGCATAAAAACACTATCATTGACAAAAGCATGATATTTGTACGATCAAACAGAATAAAAACACTGTATTTTACTTAGTGGCAATGAATTCCATATTCTGAGTAGGCATATTTCCCATGTAACTAGATAGCATGAAAATATGTGTATGCAATAAAATACTATAATACTGTTATAGCTGACCACGGGACTTCGATTTCTGTATGGCTGAACTCAATTGTCTGATCAATCTTTAGGCCTGAAGGTAAACTGCAACCAGAATAAGTTTAGTTGATCACTGAATTTTGGTCTCTGCCTGACTAATAAAACTTGCCTGATCAATGTTTATGTCTGATCGTATCCTGAATATGTTTGTAATCAGGCGCATCCATCTCTGACGGAGTCGGAGTGCAAGAAGCTGTGCAAGCTGATCGACTGCCAGAAGCTGTCGCAGGACGCGTCGAGCCACGCGGCGCAGAACGACCGGCTCCCGATCCAGATGGTGGTGCGCGTGCTCTACTTCGAGCAGCTCCGCCTCAAGTCCTCGTTCTCGGGCGGCGGGTCCGGGTGCGTGGGCATCGGCGGCGGCCTCGGCGCCGACGGGTCCTTCTCGCAGCGGTTCGTGTGCAGCAGCAGCGGCGTGCCGAGCTCGTGCGTGTCCCCGCAGCGGGACAACTACGCGTCGCTGCGGCGGGAGAACCGGGAGCTGAAGCTGGAGATCTCGCGGATGCGGGTGCGGCTGACGGAGCTGGAGCGGGAGCAGGGGCTGATGAAGCAGCAGGGGAGGATGCGCGGCGGCGGCGGGGACGGCGCCGGCGGCGGGCGGCCCGGCGAGCAGGGGCGCGCCTTCCTCGCGTCGCTGTCGAGGGGCTTCGGCCGCATCACCATGTTCGGCGTCGGCGGGCCCGCGGCCGCGGATAGGAGGCGGAAGAAGAGCGGCAGGAGCTCCCAGTGCTCCGACGGGAAGGCACGCAGGCGGCAGAAGGCGTCCTTCGCCTACGACTGAAGCTTCTTGGCTGGCGTCGACAGTGGAGGCAGCCAGGCGGCGATCGTGGATGGATGCGGTCTCAGCAGCCGGAGGATCGGAGCTAGGCAGGATGGTGACTGGTGAGTGGGTGACGATGATCAAGACTGTAGACTGCGTTTCCAGATGGTGGTGAAGGCAGTTCATCACTCGGACGAACAGCAGGGAGTAATAATGGAAGAGGAGTTTAGCAGGAACTGAGGAAGGCCTGTGCTTGCTACTGGCTAGCGAGAGATTTTCATTTTAGGAGGAACAACGCAGGATCAGCAAAGAAGCACCAGTAACTACTAGTGTCAAAATTTGATGACTGTAATATACTAGACACTAATCTAGTACTAGTACACTGTTCTTGCCTGAATGCCTGCCTTCACTGGATTGCATAATGCACCCATGTATCACAGTTTCAAGGAACGTAAATAAATGTTACGATAGATGAGGCAATGGGCCTAAAGAAGTATGTGGGTAGTGGGCTGATAGGAGCGTGACCCAGTTGTAACTTCTAAGCTGGCTTGAAGGAAGGAAGAACAGAAACCTTCTCCCGTGGAGAACTTTCATCGGTGTGGCTAGCGCCCAGACCCACCTAGCCCGCCTCGGTCGACTCGCACGTGCACCCTGTCCTTGATGCTGCTCCTGCCGCCCCTCGCATCGCACGTGCACCCCGTCCTTGGTGCTGCTCCTGCCGCCCCTCGCATCAGGATGGACGGCCGCGCAGCCTGCCTCACACGGGCACCCTGCTCCCTGCTCCTTCCCCTGACCCCTCCTCTCTCTCCGCGTCGGCAGGACCCAGGAGCCGGCCCTCAGCTCGCTACGCCCCCGTCTGCCAGTCCCCAGCTCTGCCGCACCCATCCCTGGTGCTCGGGCCGTGCACTCATCACTCATCGTGCCCTCGTGAAACACTTGCAACATGAAACACTTTGCAACATACGCCGGACACATATGAAACATACTGTTGCAACATATGTGTGAAACATATGCAACATCCAAATAAAACACTTGCAACATGTGTGTGAAACATATGCAACATCCAGATAAAACAATTACAACATATGCAACATCCAGATAAAACACTTGCTGCAACGTACGTCTAAAACAGATGAAACATTTTTTTTTCAAAACGCTTGCAACATATCACTGAAGACACTTGCAAAAATATGCAACATACCTTTGAAACACCTGAAACACTTGAAACATACATATGCAACATAGGGGAGGGGAAGGCCGGAGGCGGTCGATTACAGTCGTTGCGGCGACGAGCGGCGGCGTGCGAGCACCACCCGCACCGGCCACGCTCCTGGGTAGCCTTGGATCGGCCGGGGAAAGATCTGATTTCCACGTGCGCCCCAGTGGCCATGCCATGCCGGGGTCAGCGGCGCGCCCGACTGTGATGGGCGACGGAAGGACGGCGAGGGAGCGAACGGTGCGGCTAGTGATGGGGGAAGGGCACGGCGCGACAGCCCAACGAGCACGCGGTGGGGGAAGGAGGCGGTCGGATTAGCGGTCACGCTGCTTCGGGGTCGGGAAAATAAGTATATGAGGGAGTGGGGATTTGTTTTTTATTTCGAGATGGGGCCTGCTCCTATGGAGCCACGTCCGAACGGGAGTCACGGACGTTGTTGGATCATTATCGAACTTTCCATGGGGCTTGTTTTGCCTCATCTCTATATCTTGTATTTGAGGAATGCAAATTTACCCTTAAAAAAAAGAAACCCTCTCCTGTAAGGGCCTGTTTGGAACGAAGGAATAAAAAACGCAGGGATAGGAAAAAACGCAGGAATAAGATATGATGAAAAGTGAAAAACTACGGGATTTCAAAACACAGGAACAGAAAATTTAGGCTGTTTGGAACACAGGAATTTATAACATAGGAATTTATAACAGAAAATCCTCTCTTGCTGGCGTGAGACGAGCGAGTTGCCTCGGGCTTCCGCAAAGGAAGAGAAAACAAACGATCGGACTGGATTTGATTTTTCCTACGGAATCGGGATCTAGCTACAGTATTCCTAAGAAAAGGGTTTGCTATTTCCTCCAACGCTCTACCACCGATCCTTTCCTCCGTTTTTATCTCCTTTGATTTTCCCGTGAAAATCCCGTGAACCAAACGGGGCATAAGGGCTTTCCCAATGGCTGACACCCTGCTAGCTAGGAGAACCAGTTTATCCAATCAGATGGAGAGAGGCTGACAAAATTTACAGCGCTAGCGATGGAGCAAACGCCCAGCTCGCACGTTTCTCCATGTTTCTTGAGTCTCTGACCTGCATTCCCTACCTAGCTTGTTTCTTTTTTTTTATTGTTTCTAGGTAACACAGTAGCCGGCGATTTACTCCCCCTGTTGGGGACGCCCTAACCGTCTGATAACTGGAAACTCCCACAGAATCCTGCCGTGTTCCTCTGTTCGTCCTCTGCTTCTTGCTTTTCCCTGGCCAGCAATCCTTCCAGCGACGCTTGTTCATAACAGTAAAGAAAGACTAGCGTTACACCATTCTGAAGAACGGAGATCTATTTCGTAAAAAAAACCAGAGATCTAGCATTATGGGAAAAGGCCAAATTTCACCGTTTGGAAGTGTGAAACTGTATCTGTATAGTGAAGTGACAAAATATCAATTTTCTTCGAATGATAGTACGAAAATACCTTATTTTGTTATTTGAAAGGTGCGAAGTTTAGTCCATCCACATGTGATGCTTCTTATGGAAAAATACAGCATTTTTCATATGGTTTCGGATGAAAATAATTTTTATATGGGACCAGAGCACTCGACAACTTTGAAGTGGAGCTTATTTCTTTAATGTCCAAAACATGGGTAAAAAGTTGAGCTATGAAAAAAACTAGTGTTCTGCTATGAACATCATAGCAAAATTTTAGACATAAATACAATCTTAAAAGTAAAAGGTTCTCAACTGCATTTTTTATCCAATCGACACTTGAGGGGTATACATATAGCCCCCAAGACCCCAAGTGTGAACTTAATACATCGTTACTGCAGTGCGGGGTGATCCTCTGACCTATCAACAATAATACCGGATCATATGATGGTACTATGTGTATTCTATGCACCGTTTATTGGACATCACCGGATGATCCACCGGTTCAAAATAGTGAGCATTGGATTATAAGGCAGTACTATTTTAGTACATTGTCTTCTCGGTATTTTGACCATATCTCCTAGTTCGAAGTCTGTTCTATATGATCTTTGCTTGTTGGAAAGCTGGTGAAATGAACTACAAGATTATGAAAAAAATACTGCATTGTATTAGTTCAAATCTCCAGCGGATGATCCGATGATGATATGATTTGGTATTTTCGCTATTTTCACTTTTGCTCCGGACTCCGATTTTCTTTTTGAAGGCAAAAAATGTTGGGGGATCCCCATAGCGCTTCATTTTATAAATTTTAAAGGGTTATAAAGGAGGACTTACAAACATCTTAACTGTATGCATCTAACCAAAAACAAAATGAAGACCTCAGGTCATCACTAAAACATAGGGATTGCAGAAGGCACCGATTTTGATGATCTTAGACTTGTTGGAAAGCTTGTGGAAATATCTACAACTTGAAACCGGTATCATACCAATTTGACCAGCGATAAAGTCATGAGACAAGTCCAGTTCAACCCTCTCTTATCCCAATCTTCCTTCGTTTTCGATTTCTTACATTTACAAAACCTTAGAAAACCTGTAAATACATCTTATAACACATGTTAATCCATCGCCATCAAAAGCACCAAAACTATACATAATCATGCACATGGACACATGATCCTTACGAGATGATTTATTGTTTGACTACAATTGTGGTTTAGCTTATGTTACTATCATAGTCGATGAACATGTTGTGATATTGTATTTGTACCACTTAATTTTCATGGATTAGGTTGAGACTCAAGGGGTGTTTAAAGTTTAGAAAAAAAAAACGAAAACCAACTAATACAATTTTTTTTTTGGTTATTTAGGTTTGGTTTTCCTTCTTCTACGTCTTCAAAATCCTACTTAGTATGGATTCTAGTTTTTTCATAATCATACTAATTGTATGAACTGGTTGATTAGTGTGCCAACATATAGTCTATTGGAATTTTGAACCCTGTTTGACACAATCTCATGTTAGTTAAGAAAAAAAAACGTGACCAAAATATCTGATCAGTTTGGCAAACTACGTGCAAGATGGTCTTTTCCTTTTCATTTTTGGAATGAAAAGCAGGCTCCCGGATAAGTTCGATAGAAAAGAAAAGATCAATAGATGAGGACTCGATGCCCTGATCCAAATCACAAATCCCTCTTTGAATCTTTTGCATTGCTACCATTGCTTCTGCCAAAGAGGAAAGCTCAAAGCAATTGGTATCTGATATTGTCTTTGTATCGTTGCCTTTTTGTGTAAAAGTTTTTCCGTGTACCATGGGTGCATATGCACAATTTCCAAATAAACCAACTAAAATATTCTAGTAATTTAGGTTTGGTTTTCTTTTTGCTCTTGGTTGTTCGCTGGCTGCTCTCTTTTTTTTTGTCAACATGATACAGCGGTGTCACAGATATGATATAGCATGATTTCTAACAACATTTTTTTTAGTTTTCGGGAAAAAATTTATAAAAACAAACAAAAGGAATCATATATACTGACCATATATTATGAACCGGTGCAATAATGAACCAATTGAAACTTGGTACTCCCTCTATTCCAAATTATAAGACGTTTTGGCTCTAGTAGATGCATGGTTTTTGTTATTCGCTTAGATATACACTATATCTGACTACGTAGTAAAAGTAATGTATCTAGAAAAACCAAAATGTTTGGAGTAATCCTTTCACATGCCCTCACGGTGGTTCATTAAAATAACAAAAGATACGTGATGACAAGACATCTGGTCTCACTGTGGTGTACTGCTGTCTCCACTGTATCAAAAAAGAAAAAAAGAAAAAAAAACTGATCTAGTTTGTGTGCTTGCTTTGTGCAAGTTGATTGATCTTTCTCGTTCGAGCACGAAAAGTATGCTCCAGGGATAAGTTTGCCACAAAGAAAAGACGAATAGAAAAGAGAACCGGGTTTCTCAAAATGTATGAATCTTTTGCGATGCTACCATTAATTCCTGCAGCAAATTAAAGAGGAAAGCTCCAGCTGAACGAGAAACGACCGAAGCAAGCAGGTCAGAATGGTAAAATCTTTTGCGCTTATCTCAGTGCACCCCGAGATGCCATGCCATATCTCCGACGTGGCGAGCCAGCACTGGTCCGGCGTACGGATGCCGGATTCTCGCGGGCCCCCATCATTATCCTCCGACGTGGCTGGCCGGAGTCCACGAGATGGAATGGTCGCCGGCGTACGTCGAGGTCCGCTCCGGCGCCGCTTGTTCATTCGCGTGCGCGGCCGCCCGAGACCGACCGGCGTGCGTAATCGAAAGCTCGGTAGAGACAGGGGTGTTCAAATCCAGTCACTAAAATTTAGGAGGTGTCACATGAGGGTGTCATATGGGCTGTTTGATACTAATAAAAAAATAAATTACAAAATCCATCAGTACTCTACGAGACGAATTTATTAAGCCTAATTAATTCGCCATTAACACATGTTTACTGTAGCACTACATTATCCAATTATGGACTAATTAGGCTTAAAACATTCGTCTCGCAAATTAGTCGCAAACTGTGCAATTAGTTTCGTAATTAGTATATATTTAATATTCCATGCATATATCAAATATCTTATGGGACAGCGACTAAAGTTTAGAAGAAGGAACCAAACACCCCTAAGTTGGTCCAAACATGTGCAAAGGAAACAGGTCCTGCTCTTTTTTAACCGAAACAGGTCCTGCTCTTGTGGGTGGAGATTTTGATATCATTACAAGTCTATACGAAAAGAACAATGATAGATATATGAGGATGGGTGGCCCTTCATGTTTAATGCTATCATTAATTCAGCCTGTTCGTTTGCTCGTATACGATCGTGGATTATAAGCTGAAATAGTATTTTTCTCTCACACCAAACCAGTCAGCAGTAAATAATCCACGATCATTTACGATGAAACGAACAGGCTGAATAGCTTGGATTTAAGGGAACTTGATCTCTCAAACAGAAAAATTTACATGCGCCAATTCTAGGGAAACACAAACTTTTGAAAGGCTTGACCGGATCTTAGTGAGCACAGAATGAGAGTCTAAATTTCCACTTGCTACTGTACAAGCATTGACAAGGGAAATATCATATCACACTCAGTTACTTTTAGATACAGGTAATGGCACCCATGGAAACAAAGAATTGGGGTTCAAATTCGAACTTTGATTATTAAGGGATGATTTTTATGAGTTGGTTGTTGATGTATGGAAAAAGGAGTTGATCCAGAGGCGAAACACCGCTACAAAGATGGCAAAACAAAACTCAAAGGTTTAGACAATTCTTAAGGGGTTGGGCCAAGAATGTTAGCGGGAAATACAAGAAAAAAGGCTGAGTTGATTAGAAAAACTGATGAATTAGATAAAAAGCGGAGTTGCAGCCACTCAGCAGCATGGAAATTGATCTTCAAAATTACTATAAAGAGAGACTTGCTCTTCTTTTACGGGAAGAAGTCAAACGGTATCAAAGAGCCAAGACACAACTAGGTTGTTATCTAGCGATTGTAATGCTAAGTATTTCCATTTAGGGCCAATGAAAGCATAGGAAAACAAGGATTTTCTGTTTAGAGCAAGAGGAAGGAACAATCGACGGTGAGAAAACCTTTAAGAATTCATCACCAAGTACTATAAAGTTCTCTTCGGAGAACCAGATAGTAATAACTTTTCTATGATAAAGTCCTTTACGAGTGACATTTCACAAGTTTCACAGTTAGAAAATGACGTGATAATGACGGAATTCATAGAAAAGGAGGTTAATGAGGCGACTTTTTCAAATGGAGCATAATAAAGCTTACCTCATGCCTCTCTTTTCGGCCGAGTTCTACAAGTTTTTTAGGAATTAATAAAAGATGACCTCATGCCTTTTGTTTTGGAATTTCACAAGGATAACCTTTTCCCTCTTCAGCCTTAACTTGGTACAATTACATAACTACCAAAGCAAAAGGAAGCTACATAGATCCAACAATTCCGACCCATTTGTGTGTGTTAAATGTCAGCTTCAAATTTTTTACAAAAGTGATGACTAACCGAATAGCCCTAGTGGCTCAAAAGGTGATCCAGCCATCACAATCGACATTTATGAAGGGTAGGAATATTGGAAGGAGTGGTCATTTTGCATGAAACCAGTCATGAGATGCACGGGAAAAGTTAGATGTGGTGATCTTAAAGCTAGACTTTGAGAAAGCATATGACAAGGTGAAATAGTCCTTTTTACAAGAAACGTTGAGAATGAAAGGCTTTTCACCAATGTGGTGCAATTGGATTCATCAAATTGTGTGGGGTGGTAGTTAAAGTAAATGATGAGGTAGGACATTTCTTCCAAACCAAAAAACGATTAAGATAGGGCGATCCCTTGTCTCCCATCTTGTTTAATCTTGTTGCGGATATACTAGCAACCTTTATTTTTTGGGCTAAGTCTAAGAGAGAATTCCTTATTTGACACTGGGAAAATGAGTCATTCCTTTCTTGGCCCTGAAATTTTCTTCGTTACTTATTTAACACTCACTTGAACTTTCATCCCTAATATGACACCGCAGTCAAATCCATTAGCTAACGGTGTTAAGTGGCTGTTAAAAAGACCTTTTTGCCCTTGGGCGCTGGCGCATGCATGCAGCGGGCGCTGGGCGCATGCAGAGGCACGGACGCATGCATGCAGCGTATCTGGCCGCTAGCTGCTCTCTTTTTGGCTGCTCTCTTTTTTTGTCAACATGATACAGCGGTGTCACAGATATGATATAGCATGATTTCTAACAACATTTTTTTCAACATTTACACAGCATGATGATGACACATGATATAGCAAGTTCACATACCAGCACCACATTAACTTCAAACACAAAATGGTTCACATATACATGCAAGTTCACAGGAGTCCAAATTCACATGCAAGTTCACACACAAAGCGGAGTCCAAATTCACAGATACATGAGGATCATAGACTAAGCCTTCTTTTGCTTCTTGTGTTCATTGCAGGGCTAGCAGGATCCACCCTTTTGCTTCTTGTGCCCATTGCAGGGCTGTCAAGTGGCAACATAGGAATGGTGGTTTTCTTTTTAGTAGGCTCCTTTTTCTTTTTGCTCTTTGCCTTGACTGGAGCAGCAGTAGGCGTAGGTTCATTTGAATCTGATATGGACCTGTGTACGGCAGAACTAGATTTGAACAAGAGACAACAAAGTAACAGTAGCAACAAAATAACAATAGCAGTGTTACCTTTTTTTAATCTGTGTATTACCTTTTTGATGCTCCAGAACTAGAGTTGCCCTTATTTGCCTTTTTCTTGGATGTAATCTCCACGCTTTTTGATGCTCCAATACTAGAAATGACTTGATTATCCTTACTCTTCGTACTTGTCTCCAAATTTTGGCTAACATGGCAAAAGTAAAGTGCTTCAAAACTTGCAGGTTGTTGTGGGAAAAAGTGAGACAAAATCATGAGCTAACCTTGGTGGAAAAGACATAGAAGTTGCTGGTGCTTCATTGTCCAAAGGCACAATGGATGACTCTGCTATTTTGGTTTTCTTTGCCTTCTTCTTAGGTGGTCCTCTACATGATAAAGAAGAAAGTAGTTACAATCTATATTATGCCAAAAGGAAAATACAATCAACAATAAAGTAGTTAGCATGTATAGTACCTCACAACCATCATAGCTGCAATGTCCTCTGGATTACCTTTCTTGCAGTTGTGCCAATGATTGCCATAGCCTGTACAAATAGGGCGCTGGTGCTGGCCTTTTTTCCTCTTATTCTCACTATAGCCTTTGTACCTCTCAGTTTTTGGCCTACCAGTAGTTGCTTTCAATAGAGGTGGATGCATGAAAAATCCATGTGTAGATTTAGGCCACTGGCGTTTGTCAGTCACAGCAGGGATTAAGTGCTGATATGCTGCTCTAAACTTGTCAATAGAGTAATACATGTCTACATACTTCTCTAGAGGAGCATTGTGAAGTGATGTGATAAATGCTACTGCATGTTTGTAAGGAATGCCAGAAACTTGCCACTGTCTACATGAACATGTCTTATCTTGCAAGTTGACAACAAACCTAAAGCCAGTACCCCCAATGCTGTAACTTCAGCAACTTCTGAGCATTCAAGCACCTCCAAGTTTAATTCTCTACTCATTTCTTTCAGTTTCTTAATTATGTGGGGCAGAATCAAGCCATCTAACTTCATTGCTATTTTTCTCCTTTGGTTCCACTTGATCATAAGCATTTGCCTTAATTTGTCCATTAAGTCATCCAAGTTCAAGGACTTGTGGTGCTTAATCCAATTGTTGAAGGACTCAGCCAAGTTGTTTGTTACATAATCAACCTTGGAAATGGTTGAGAACTAACTCCTTGTCCACAGCCTAGTGTGCCACTTCCTAAGGTAATTAGTAGCACTTGGCTTTGCTGCCTCCATTGCAGCCCAATGTTTCTCAAACAAATATGGGTTCCATGAGTATGGTGCTGCCCAAAGGTGGTCATCAAAAACCTTGCCATGAATTTTTTTCTTAAAATTGGACACCAAGTGAAACATACATTCCCTATGTTCTGCCTCTGGGAACACATCACCTACCCCTGACATCATTGCTTGGCTAGCATCAGTGCATATGGTTAAACCCCTTGGTGATCCTATGGCCTCTCTAACTCTCTCCATGAACCATTTCCAATTATCATTTGTTTCAGAATCAAAAACTCCAAAGCAAACAGAAAATAACCAATTGTGGCCATCAACAGCTGAAGCACTAGCTAACTGCCCCTTAAACTTGCCTGTCAGGAAAGTGTTATCTATTGCTAAGTATGGCCTACAACCACTTATGAACCCATCAATGCATGGTTTCAAGGCCAGGGGAGCTCGTGGTCGATGTTGCCCGCGCAACCCGCTGGGGGGGGGGGGCTCGCCACAGCCGCCTGCGCGCGCCGCCCGGGGGAGCTCGCGGCCAGCGCTGCCTGCGCAACCCACCGGGGGGGGGGGCTCGTCGTAGCCGCTTGCGCGCACCGCCCGAGGGAGCTCGCGGCCGGCGCTGCCTGCGCAACCCGCCGGGGGGGGGGGGGGGGCTCACCGCAGCCGCCTGCGCGCATCGCCCGGTGGAGCTCGCCGCCACCGCCAAGCCCCGCTCGAGGGAGCCACCGGCCGGATCCACATCCTCCCCCGCTGGATCTCCTTCCATCTCGCCGTCGACGGCCGACCACCACCAGGAATCTCGCCGCCCACCGTCGGATCGAGCCTGGGACAGACGCACGGGAGAGAGGACAGGAGACGCACGCACAGGAGAGAGTCGACGGAGACTAATTTTGACCCCAATCAAAATATCTGATAGTGTGTCCCAGGGTCTCTAACGGAAGAAGCTAACGGAACGGACGGTAGTGTCATATTAGGGATGAAAATTGAAGTGAGTGTCAAATAAGTAACGAAGAAAATTTCAGGACCAAGAAAGGAACGACTCATTTTCCCAGTGTCAAATAAGGAATTCTCTCTAAGTCTAATGGCAAATTTAGGGGAGTTTTCCCTCATCTGGTACAAGATCGATTGTCTATTCTCCAATATGCGGATGACACCATTTTGTTTATGGATCATGACACGCTCCAAGCCAAAGATCTCAAGTTAGTGCTTAATTAGTACCTTTAAGCAATTATCGATGCTAGAAATTAATTATCACAAAAGTGACCTATATATTTTGTTATGGAGCAGCCAAGGCCCGTGAACAAGAGTATGCAAAATTGTTTGGGTGCAAGTTGGGAGGTTTCCACTTTAGGTATCCAGGTATACCTATGAATCATAAGAAATTAACGAACAAGGATTGGGCTTTCATGGAGGAGAAGTTACAAAAAAAACTCAATAGTTTGAAAGGAAAATTACTCTCGGTAGGTGAGAGATTAGTCTTGATTAACTCGGTGCTAACTAGTTTGGCTATGTTTATGTTATCCTTTTTTGAAGTCCCTATAGGAATCCTTTAAAAAGTAGATTACTATCGCTCTTATTTTTTTTTGGTAATGCGACAAACATAGAAAGAAAAATCATCATCTCGGTAGATGGAGTATTCTCTATAGGGCGAAAGGTTTTGGTGGACTAGGCATACAAAACCTGGATATTGAAAATAGATGTCTCTCTTGAGCAAATGGTTGTTTAGGCTTATTAATGAGGATGGGGTTTGCTAAAATCTTCTAAGAAAGAAATACTTGTCTAATAAATATATAACGCAAGTGCAACACAGGTCAGGAGACTCATTTTTGGGCTAGCCTTATGAAGGTCAAGGATGATTTTTTTAGCATGTGGATTTGTCAAAGTGCAAAGTGCGTGGGACACAAATCAAATTTTGGGAGGGCATTTGGTTAGGAGAAAAACCTTCTATAGAGGTGTATCCCAACCTTTATAGATTAGTAAAGAGGAAAGATGATACGATGGCAAATGTCCTACAGACTATACCACTTAATGTGTCATTTAGGAGAGGCTTGGTTAACGAAAATCTGACCTCTTGGTATGACTTAGTGTCAAAAGTAGTCTCGGTTAACCTCACAAATGGGAAGGATGGGTTTAGGTGGAAACTTAGTAAGAATGGTATGTTCATAGTCCGGTCCATGTATAGGACGGATACGGTGACGTGTTCTCTCAGAAAAAAGCCCATTCTGAAAATTGAGGGTACCACTGAAAGTTAAATTTTTTCTTTGGTACTTTAAAAAGAGTGTCACTCTTACAAAGACAACTTAGCAAAAAAGAAATTGGCAAGAAAGTGTCAAGTTTTGTTTTTGTAACTCCGTAGAGACTATCCAACATTTGTTCTTTTATTGCCACTTTGCGAGCTTTGTTTAGAATATTGTGCATATCACTTTTGGAATTCAACCACATACTAGCTTTTCTAATTTGTTTGGTTCTTGGCTAAATGGCTTATGTCTTAAGCTTAGAAACCAAATTATGTTTGGAGCGGCTCCACTTTTTATTGGGCTTTATGGTTGGATAGAAATGATATGGTATTTAGCAATGCTAAATTCTAATACTTATTTGTAGGTAGTTTACAGGGCGATATACTGGATCCGATAGTGTTCCCGGGCTGCATAAGGAGGAGCGACCCTTGTTCGGGCGTGGTTGCAAAAACTTGGAGACATTGATTATGGTGGTCTTAGCAAAGTTTGGATGGAGCTTCTGGAATCGAATTGAAGTTTAGTCTTAGTTCTTTTCCAAGGGTTAGTTGTTCACCTAGGTTGGGCTGAACTTTGTTGCTTTTTTCCCTCTCTTGGACTTGAGAGTTTGAGCCTCGTGGATTTGGTTTGTGTTTTGTCTCTCATTCATGTATCATCTCCGGATGGTAGAGGCTAGAACCTCGTTCCATTATCTAAAAAAATCTTAGCACACATCTTAATCCTAGTAATGGTATCAGCATCAACATCATACATAATCATGCACATGGACACAAAGATCCTTAGAAGATGATTTATTGTTTGACTACGATTGTGTTTTACTAGTTTATGTTACTATCATAGTCGATGAACATGTTGTGATATTGTATTTGCACCACTCATTTTTCATGGATCAAGGGACTCACGGGGTGTTTGTAGTTTAGTTAAAAACCAAAACTAAACAATACAAAAAATATATTTTGGTTATATATTTAGGTTTGTTTTCCCTTTTTCTAGTTTTCACAAAAACCATACTTAGTATAGATTCTAGTTTTCATAATCATACTAATTGTGTGAACCGCTTGATTAGTGCGCCAACATATAGTTTGGTGGAATTTTGAACCCTGTTTGACACAATCTCATGTTGGCTAAGAAAAAAACATGACCAAAATATCTGATCAGTTTGGCTATGTGCAAGATAGTCCTTTCCTTTTCATCTTTGCCATGAAAAGCATGCTCCCAGATAAGTTCGACAAAAAAGAAAAGATCAATAGACGAGGACTCGATGCCCTTACCTAAATCACGAATCCCTCTTTGAATCTTTTGCGCTGCTCCCATTGCTTCTGCCAAAGAGCAAAGCTCGAAGCAATCGGTATCTGATATTGTCTTTGTATCGCTACCTTTTTGTATAAATGTTTTTCCATGGACTAGGGGGTGCAGATTCACAAAAGTTCTGAATAAACCAACCAAAATATTCTGGTTATTTAGGCTTGGTTTTCCTTTTGTTCTTATTAGTTGGTCTAGCTTTAAGTTTGCAGAAAACAAATTTATAAAAAAACAAACAAAAGGAATCATATATATGCACTGACCATGTATTATGAACTGGTCCAATAACGCCCTATCAAAAAAAAAATGGTCCAATAACGCCCCAATTGAAATTTATTGGTAACCATTTGGCATGGCCTCGCGTTGATTTGTCCAAAAAAAAAAAGATACGTGACAACAAGATATCTGATTTTCAGTATCTCACTCACTACGGTGTACTCCACTGTGTGTAAAAAAAACTGATCTAGTTTGGGTGCTTGCTTTGTGTGCAAGTTGATCGATCGATCTCTTCTGTTAGTTCCAGGTCGAAAAGCATGCATGCTCTGGGACAAGTTGGATTCCAGGATAACTTTGAGACAAACAAAAGACGGACAAAAAAGGGATGAAGTCGATCGAGATCATCCCAAACCCAAACCATGACCGAATCTTTTGCGCTGCTAGCATTCGTGCAGACAAAGAGCAAGAAAGCTCCAGCTGGGTCGACCTCAGCGACAGCTCCACCGCACGTCGCCTCAAGAGCTTCACCAGCCGCGTGCTGAAGAAGGTCGACTCTCCGCTTATACGTGAGCCTCCCAAACAGCCTCCTGCTAAGCCGGTGCTGCCGTGGTGGAGCAGGGGGTTGGCGGCCCAGAGCCTCTCTCGAGTACATGCTTCCAAGCGAGGTGAGGTGCTAATCATGTAACGCATGAGCTACACAAAAGGGTCTATCAGCGCCATCCGCATCGGAGCTGAAGGCCTTTGACAAGATCTTCGACGACAACCTGACTGAGTTCAACGTCGAAGCACTGGACGCGCTCTTCCCGGATGGTGGAAAGGGTTCATCTAGGCAGCCGCGAAGGCGCAAGGCCACCTCCTCGGTCGCATCACTGCATCGGTTTTGATTGTTTTCTATTTATGTAATATCTATCTTTTGCTAGAATGGTCCAGCTACGGCTATTTTAGGTCGACCTCATTCGGCGCTTGATAGAAGTACGTTATCTATAAACTCTTCTACTTAATATAGTGATACGTAAATCTTTTACGTATTTGAGAAAAAAAAGAGAGAAAGCTCCAGCTGAACGAAGCAAAGGAAAAGCAGGCCAGTCTTTCCCGCTTATCTCATTGCATCCCGAGATGCCGTATCTCCGACGTGGCGAGCCGGCACTGGTCCCTCGTATACGGAGTCCGGATTCTTGCGGGCCCCATCGTTATCCTCCGACGTGGCTGGCCGGAGTCCACGGGTTTCCATCGGGGACGGAATAGTCGCCGGCCGGCGTACGTCGAGGTCCGCTCCGGCGGCGTAGGGCCGGACGGAACCAAGCTGCGCCGCTTGTTCATTCGCGCGCGCGGCCGCCGCATAATCCAAATCCCGGCAGGCTAGTTGCGCATCGTACTCTTGTGCTGCTGCTGACAGCTGAGGCAGAAAGCGAGCTCCCTGCTCGTACCTATTCGCGTGCTCGGATGAGACGCCGTTTTCGTACGCTGACGCGTGCGTGGAATTGGCGAGTACGTCGCTGTTCTTGCAGATGCAGAAGCACCGAGGAAATCTCTAATCTGGAAACGGAAAACGCTGCGTGTAGCCTTTAGTTCGCGTCGGGACATGGAAATGTTGCCGTCGAGACGGAGGCCTGTCTGCTCGTCTCGTCCAAAGAGCAAGGACACCGGGCCGGGCCACAGTAAGCATTGGACACTGGCCACTAGTTTGAGTTCGTTGCCGAGAACGACGACGACGATCAGCCTGTCTTATCATCTATAAAATAATATTTTTTTCTCACAACAATTCAGCTTCAGCAGGTGGAAAAGCGCCGTCGGAAATACGAATGCCATAAAAAACACCAGCCATGCAAAAACCACAGAGTCCCATCAGATCTTTTCTTTTTCCAAAACCATTTCTGGTACTGGTACCAACCGAAATAAAGAATACCATGAAAAAAAAAGAGGCCAGCAGAAAGCTCGAGAGCCGGCAAGGAGTAGTGAACTGGAACTGGAGTCTCTATATATATGAGAGGGATCGGCAGAAGCTGCTGCTTCGTCAGCAGAGCTCGCATGCATGCGGCGCACACCTTTGCTTGGGTGTGCGCAGCGAACTACTAGGCCGCCGCTGCATATCTAAAGGCTACAGCAGCTCATCGTCACGCGTGTCTGCTGCTTATTCCATCACCATGGACACGATCAGACAGCAGTGGTATGTATGCATATCTCATGATTCCTTTTCTTCTTCGATTATTCAGAGGTGAACGCATGCATGCTGTGATGCTGATCTTACCATCGTGTAGTCGTGTGTGTATTTGTGTTGCCTAAGCAGCAAGGTGTCGTCCCTGGAGATGGAGATCCCTGCCGACCTCATCATCCGCATCGGCGACTCCATCTTCCCTCTCCACAAGGTACGTACGGTGGTGGAACGGGTGGTGAAACAATGCAATTCTTCCGTGATCGACGTCGATCATGGCGGAGAAACATAATCTACTAGTATATCTCTGTGAATTTATGATTCATCGCAATCAAAAAGAAACATCAACACTGCAAGAACGAAACGATCATGGACTGACGTGAACGTACACCCAGGCGGTGATGGTGCCCAAGTGCGGCTACATCCGCAGGGCCGTCGCGGCGGCGGAGGCAGCCAGCAGCAAGGGCGACGCCGACGCCGACGCCGACGACGACCCAACGGCCCCCGTCGTCGAGCTGGACCTGTCCGCGCTCCCAGGCGGCGCTGACGCGTTCGAGAAAGCCGCGCGGTACTGCTACGGCGCCAACTTCGAGATTACGCCTGCCAACGCGGCGGCGCTGCGCTGCGCCGCGGCGTTCCTCGACATGCGCCACCCATCGGCGGACCTAGCCCGGCGCGTGGACGAGTTCCTCGCGCGGTCGGGGCTCCGCACGCTCCCGGGCGCCGTGGCCGTGCTCCGGTCCTGCGAGGCGCCCGACGACCTCATCCTCCGGGTGGCCGCCGAGGAGCTCGGCGTCGCGCGCCGCGCCGCGGACGCCGTCGCGCTCGGCGTCTGCCGCGAGGCGCTGTTCCCGACGACCACGTCGTCGCTGTCGCGGTCCCCCGGGTGGTGGAAGGCGGAGCTGGCGGCGCTGTCGCCGCGCTCGTTCGGGAGAGTCGTCACGGCGCTGCGGTGCCGCCGCGCGGACCCGGCCGTGGTCGCCGCTGCGGCGGGGAGCTACGCGGAGCTCGTGCTGGCCGAGGTGCTCGCGGCGCCGCGGGACTGCGCGGACCAGCGCGCCCTGCTCGAGTCCGTCGTCGACGTGCTCCCGTCGCCCGCCGATGCGCCCGGCATCCCGGCGGCGTTCCTCAGCCGCCTCCTCCACGCCGCCGTCGCCATCGAGGCGTCCGCCAAGGCGTGCCGCGACCTGGAGCTCCGCGTCGCCGCGGTGCTCGACCAGGCCACCGCCGAGGACCTGCTCGGCGTCGCGCTGGACGGAACCGGGGAGCGCGTCAGGAACGCCGACACCGTGCGACGCGTCGTCACCGCCTTCGTCGAGCGGCAGCGGCAGGCGGCGGCGCCGGAGAGCGAGCGGAGGAGGAGCCGCCGGGCGTCCATGTCCGGGACAACGGCGGCGACGGAGCTCAGTGCTGGAACTGCCGGCGCGCTGGAGAAGGTCGCCAGGACCGTGGACGAGGTGGCGGCGGAGATCGCGACGGAGGAGGCGCTGCCCATCTCCAAGTTCGTCGGCGTGGCCGGCGCCGTGCCCAAGGACGCGCGCCCGTCGCACGACTGCCTATACCGCGCCGTCGACATCTACCTCAAGACGCACCCGGCGCTGGACGAGATCCAGCGGGAGAAGGTCTGCAGCGTCATGGACCCGCTCAAGCTCTCGTACCAGGCGCGCCTGCACGCGTCGCAGAACAAGCGCCTGCCGCTGCAGGCCGTGCTCAGCGCGCTCTACTACGACCAGCTCAAGCTCCGCAGCGCCGACGCCGCCGCCGCGACGTCGATGGGCGACGTGGTGTTGGACACGCAGTCGTCGTCGGCCGCCGGGAGAGCTCGCGCGCAGGCCATGGCGGACGCGTCGCTGGCGCGGGAGAACGAGGCGCTGCGGTTGGAGCTGGCACGGATGCGGGCCTACATGTCGGAGATGCAGCACAGCAAGGGGAGCGGGTCGTCACCGTCCCGGACGGCGAAGAAAGCGACCTTCTTTGGGTCGGAGCTGGCACGGATGCGGGCCTACATGTCGGGGATGCAGCACAACAAGGGGAGCGGGTCGACGCCGTCGTCACCGTGCCGGACGGCGAAGACGAAAGCAAGCTTCTTGGGGTCGGTGTCCCGGTCGCTGAGCCGGCTGAACCCGTTCAAAGGCGGGTGGACGGCAAACCACACGGGCAGCATCGCCGCCGGTGGACGCCAGTGCAAAACAATGCACCATCACCATGTGGTCACGCCCAAGAGGAGAAGGTCCTCCATAGGTTAATCATGACACTATGGCCTGTGCAATTTTTAGGAGAGCGTGTGCATGGCTTGTAGTTCCATTATTATTGTGTGTGTGTGTGTTTTAATTTATTATTGTACTAATATATATGAATGTGTGCCTTTTCCAAAAAGAAAAATGAATGTGTGTAGTATGAAGTGGCTTGCTAAAAAAAACTAAAATTACATGTTCGTATCAGTCATCAATTTTATCTTTATTTGCCACAAGCACGAGGAGCTTAATTTTCTGTTTTTCATGTGAATTCATGGGACAAGTTAAATCATCTAGAATTTCTTTAGGCATCATGTATTACCTTTGCCACAAACCCAAGGAGCTTAATCTTTTGAATTTCATGTGAATTCATTGTACATATTTTAAATCCTTAGGTATGGTCTTATTTGACACTGAGTCATCTCTTTCAGCTAATGTAAAGTGGACATGATATTGACAATGGCAACTCATGTACATCATTTGAAAGGCAGGGAGAATAAGTTACATTAGTTATTTTTTCCCCATTGACAAGTACTTGTATTTTACAAATTCGAATAGATTGATCACTTTCTTATACCTGGTGTTTTAAAAAAAAACACTTCAACATTAAAAAATGTTTTGTTTTCTTATTACTTTCTACATCAAAAGATGGTTTCAATTGCAACTTTGAAACAACATTTATTCCAAGGTGAAGACTCAATAACCCTCCCAACAACAATAACCTATTTCCTCTATGTTTATTTTTAACCTTTATACTTCACTGTTTTATTTCTTCATTTTTATTTGACATCAAAAGATAATTTTAATTGTACCTTTGAATTTTTAAGTCAATTTTAAACTTTCAACTGCATGAGGATGCAACCAAGATGGCTTCATTTTAGCTTAATAATGACATGAAATCATGAATAGCTAATAGAAAAATAAGTGTACATGTATTTTTTTATTAACTAATGAATTTTTGATTAACTGTTATTCTATCACCCTACAAAAAATACCATTGTTCGGCTGTTGAATAACATAAGTTCAAATTTTGTACGGTAATAGAGGACAACATAACTTTTATAAGAAAAAGTACATCATGAATTTTTCATTTTTAGTTTGTATAGCTTAAGCATCTAAAAATCAATTAGTTTACATATACAAAATTATGCAAAAACTCATGATGAAAAAATTCATAATGTATCTTCTAATATATTTTATGATATTTGCTATCATCCTATAAACTTTGAACTTGAAACTCAACTTCAATGAGAAATACAAATTAGTTTGAGGTTTATCCCGACAACTTTTCTATGAAGGAAGTAATATGGAGCTTTTCTCTCTTCTTTTTTTTTCTCCATCTACAAGTTGAGTTTTATGTTAAAACTGTATTATGTGATAGTGAACATTATAACTTATGTTTAAAAATGCACCATGAACTTATTATTATTACTTTGATAACTTAGAATATCTACCAATAAATTGACTCTAGAGATACATAATTATAGATGTTTAAAAAATTAATTTATTTTTAACATAAGTTATGATGTGTGCTCACTCCAAAAAAATTATTTAAAACTCAACTTGTACATGCAGAAACAAAAAAAAAGACAAATCTATTAAATGGTATATTAAGCCATCTGAATAGTTGGAAGGGTAAATCAAACAAAAGACGGTTAAAGGGTTATTATCATAACACATACGGGAGTAATTTGGACTTTATCTTTTAAGTTTAATCAATTAATAAAAAAATATGAAATAGAGGGAAATTTGCTAACAATGTTGAAACCAGATCCATTAAAAACCAGCCAAAATTTGGCACGCCCTTTCCATCCATCCTACTCGGCTACTTATCACGTTCACATTCCCCTAACCGCGCAGCCCCCAAGGGAAGCGCGAAAACACTGAGTTCAAGTGCTCTCTTCCCCTTGGGTTCCCTCCTCCCTCCTTTAATCCCATCCCTGTTATTCGATTCCTCCTCCATGCCACGTCCAACACATAAATGGCTAATTCTGCGGAGAGTCTTCCTTTCCTGCCCAACACCTCCGCCCCCTCCCCAGGGGCGATTCCACCGCCGCCGCCGCCTTTGGCCCCCGTTCCCCTTGTCTCCGGCCTCCCTACCGAGAGGAGCGGGGGTCCATCCTTTTAGCAGATCTACTGTTTTCTTAGGTTTTTCTCATTTTATTTTCCTTTCCTCCATAATAATTTGGGCTAGGTTTTGGTTGGCCGTTTCGATGTTTTCGATCCGGCTTTCTGTTTCATACCGGATCGCTGGTGGATGCGTCATCGTCTTCGGGATGGCATGCTCTTCCTAGAGAGATCGAGGTATGTTGGCATAGTCCTTCTCGAGGAGGGATTAGATCTATTTTCCCCTTCTATTGGATCGTCTTTTCCGGGCGCCGGTGATGCTACTAGCGGCAGCGGATCTGCCCTTCCAGTTGCTGGTGGTGATGCAAGCGGCGTCGGATCTTATGTTCGGTTCAACCTTCAGAAGATATGGCTGATGTGCTCTCGGTGCCCTTTACTCCCCATAGTGGTTGAGCTTACCGTGCCTCTTTTGCGGTCTCCATGTTCGTGGAGTCTTCTGTTTCCATGTTCGTGGAGTCTTCTGTTTCCATGTTCGTGGAGTCTTCTGTTGGTAGGGACTGTGGTTCTTGGGTCCAGATCTGGTGTACACCCGTGGTCGCGATGGAGCTTCATGACACTACGCCAGATTTGGGCATCACTGCCGGTGTACGCCGCCGGACGCGAGGAAGATGAAGTATAGGGACCTAGTGGTGTGCTTCAATGTAATTTTATTTTATGTTGAGGTCTCAGTTGTAAAATGGGTTTTAATTTAATGAAATCCAGTCTCTTTCTAAAAAAATGGCTGGTTCTGATGTGTCTTCCCTTCAGACACCCTAAACGTTTCCACATAGTCTCTGGACACTCTTTCGTAGTTCTTGCAGATTTTGGTTCGTTTCTTGGTTGCTGTTGAGGGCTTACGAAGATCCATCCTGATATAACTGAATGGTGAGATCCTTTCTCTGTTGGGCTAAGTATTGATCTCCTGCTACTCTGCTTCCATTCCATTTCCATGCCCGCCAGGTGTTTGTTTCTATGCCTACGCGCCCACGAGTATTTCCTTGTTTTGTTCTTCATCTGATCATGCCTTCCTCTTGTTTACAGCATGGCGCAGGTCCAACCAAGGCTCATCGCCATTGTCGAACTTCCCACCAGAGCTCCTCGGTCTGGTGTTCCTCCGCCACCCCGTGTGCGCTGACCGAGCCTCTCTTCCCGCCGTTTGCTGCACGTGGTGCTCTGCGCACGACTGTGCCCCCTGCCTCCGCCATTCTAGTGGCATGGCTTGTGCTTCCTGGCAGCGATGTCATCAGCTTTTCTTGTGGTGATTGGTGAAACCTTCCAGTTGCCACATGGTGTGCGCTACCACAAAGCTTGTGGCAAGTGGCATCTCTTACACCCCCTATGAAGAGCCTGTGGAAGTCGCTGAAGATTGTATGGTCCCAGATGATGAGATGCCAGGAACATGGATGGAGAACAAGGACACGGGCAAGGTATCCGTACTCGGGATAGTTGTGTTGTCCACGCGCCTCGTTGCTGCCATAGTTGCGGTTGGGGCTCTTGGTTCAATCGGACTGTGCCGTCCAGGGAGGCAGGGACTGCTACATGGTCAGTGAGCGCATGAGGAGTGCAGGTAGCTCTCACGCATGGTCTTTTTCCAAGGGAAGATCAACGCTCTTGACAACAAAATTGACACTGAGCATCTTATTAGCATTGACATTGTGGATGATCAATTGATCATGGCAGTGATGACTGATGAGCCAATGGTGTGTCGAATTGTGCGGCTCATTGAGGGAGACTACTTGCCACCCTGACAAAATTTTCTCTCCATGCACTACCTCCTGAAATCTTATGGCACACTGCTATGATTCTCAGAAAAGATTGTGACAAAGGAAGAAGACATTGCATTCTTGTGGCTGGTAGGAGCGAGTTTGAAGTGTTCAAGGCTGACTTTGAGGGTCACTTGTGGGCTGAGGAAGCGTTGTTCCTTGGGCGAGGGTACTCGAGAGATGTCCGTGTGTCTCCCTACGATCTTTCATGGGACTGCATCATGTTCCTGGATGATTACGCCAACTGGCTTTGGAGGAAAACAACTAAACCTTATGCAGTGCATGACATGAAACATGAGGAGGTCTATTATTCACCCTTGCCTAAGGTACCAAGGGTTAGTGGAAAAGTGCCAGCACCATTAACCTGGATTTTCTCACAAGGTACACATTTTCACTCTTTTTTTCTCTCATGCATGCTTTAGCAATAGATTAAAACAAAACAATTTGATATTTTCTTTTCCCTAAGACGGATAGTTCTACTTCCTAAGCCACATGTTTAAAGTTCAGTAGATAACTTGAGTCTTAAATCGTGTAAATCACCAAATGACAATTATGCAATTAAGAACTAGGTCTAAAGATCCTTATTTTAGAATCCAATGAGCTAACACATGCAGGTGTGCAATGAAACATACACTTTCTTACATGTAAGCTCTCCCGTGCAACGTTACCTTGCTGCATATTGAGCGATATAAGTTTTGCATTCTGATATTTCCACAATCTGAATGTACTCAAGAATCATCCGAGGCCGCAGAGTAGGGCTGGTCATTGGACCAACGCCAGCACCCCAGACACCAACTCAGCATTTTGGGTCAGCTCCCAAATCTGAATGTACTCAAGAATCACTTGGACGGTGAGTGGTGAGTGCCCCGGAGATATCCCTGACTCAGGCTCTGTGCGGCAGTGTGTCCGCCACATACCAGCGGCGACGAGACGGACGCACTGCGGCGAAGAGAGCCGGCACAAGTTGCTTGATGCTGCGACCATCAATCCACCTGTCCGTCCAGAAGTAGGTTGACTCGCCATTGCCAACAACTGAGAAGGTTGTCGCATTGCCAACGTTTCCTTAGGGAATGGTAGGTCCGCCCAGGTGCTGTTGGGGGCGGTTCTCTGAAGCCATTCCCATCTTACCCTGAAAGCAATGCCTGCCCTCCGAAGATCGACGATTCCGAGGCCCCCCCAGCTCTTGAGGCCTACAGGCTTGTGCCCCAAGCTACACGGCATTTTCCAGCGCTTACAGCATCACCTCCACACCAAACGAAGGCTTGACGGCGGCGATCAGCTGAGCAACAACCCCCCCAAAAAAAAAAAACAAAGGACGAAGTGTTAGAACCCTCAGAAGGTCCGGCTAACTCTCCTAGTTTTTTTAGCAAGGACGTCCTGGGCCAATTGCATAGATCCTTATCTAATGTAGTCATACACGACATTTTCATATCAGAGGCTTCTAGCTCTTTTACTTGAATGAAAACACAAGTTCAGGAAAGAAATTAGATTGCAGGCACTCCAAGAATCGAAAGCTCGAACCTAGATGCCCACCCTTGTCTACACTCTACAAACTACAGCAGACAGCCAGACACCAGTCCTCAGCATACTTGGTTGGGGAAAAAGAATTGCGTGGAGCTTGAAGCTACAGAAGTACATAAAAAATGCAGAGCACACGACAGAGCACTCAAAAAGGGATACCTACTAAGAACAGGACGGAAGCACGTCTTAAATTTAGAAACACGTCTTGGCAATATTCTTTCTTTCTTTTAAGAATGATAATAAAGGTATGAAACATTCCAGACTCCAATTCGCCTCACGTAGCACTAATTGCCACACCAATAAAAGCCGTAGCCACAGTTGGTTACTTATTAGATGTTCATTCTATCGGAGAAATACATATTGGCAATTGTTCACAATCAAGGAATAACATAACAAGTGAAATGGTATAAATGAAACCACCTGCCTTGCAACCTTGCAGGGTGGCGGAGCAATGTAAGTGGCAAAACAGGGAACCACGGAGACGGCAGCATTAGCGATGGATTGACCTTGAGGTGTCTGTTTAGAACATGAAATGCTTTAAATATTGGAAAACTTAAGTCAATTGTGCTGGAGGATGAATCAGTAGAACCTGTACCTTCTCATTTATTTCAAGTGGCAAGTCTAAAGAAGCAAGTTCAATATTAGTAGAAGCTCTTCCTTCGAATGTGCGAAATCTTTGGCCAGCTTTCTCCATCAGGTTCTCGGCAGTTCTTCTTCAAGACGGGGCAATGCCATATAGTTATGCGCTGGAGGGAGGACGGCAGATCTGGTAAAGATGCTATGTTGGGGCAATTGCGGATAGAAAGAGTCTCCAGATTTGATAGAAATTTTAGATTTCTTGGCAGGGACTCCGTTTCGCAACTCAAAAAATCCAGGAACTTGACAGATGAGAGATTTGCAGGCTCTTCAAATGAAACCGACGGTTCCTTGCAACCTAAAAGAAAAAGATTCGGCGGGACTGTAAACCCTTCAGCCATGACCATGTGGTTGAGCAATACGGAGCTACTAACGCTGAGCGATTCCTGGACACGAAACTGTGAGATGCACTTGGCAGTGAGGTTTGGAGCATCTACCAAACTTAGGTCCTTAAGGTGCAGGGAAGACAAGCCTTCAACGAAGCAAAGATCAGGGAGACCCCATAGGTATAATGTTTCAAGGGAGGTAAGGTGGGCAATCGATAAGGATGGGGAGCTTCTGCAGACATCAATGGAAAGAGATTTCAGGTGTGGCAAGACATTGATGAATGAATCAGCTGCAAGAATGCAGCCATGGATGCTGAGGTGCCTAGCAACGTTCAACTGCATTAGTTCTGCTCCACGTGTTAGCTCTAAAGAAGGACAATCCGTACAGTAAAGAATGGAAAGAGATGGAGCAGCACGTAAGCCCCCCAGTGATTTGAGACACCAACAACCTTTCAGTTTCAACACGTCAAGCTTTGTCAAATGCTCAAACACCTCTTCTGATGGAAGTGCAGTTAATGCCATATTATATTTCAATTCTAAAGTTTCCAGTGAAATGAGGCGACCAAGGCAAATAGCTAAAGCTTCATCTGTAATACTGCATGAAGAAAGAGAAAGTTCACAGAGTCCTGACGGTAGAACCAGTGGCATCTCCATGGTCCTTCCATAAACGACTCTTATCCTCTGCTCATGGCAAAAAAGCCATGCCTTGACGATATTTTCTTTCACCGATATTATATCTCCTTCGTGTAGAGCACTTCCAATAATTTGAAGATGTTGTGATATATCATCATCCATTAGTGTCATAAAGACATAAACTGCTTCAGAGATGAACAGTCCTTTGATAGCACTCTCCTAATATGTGATCCTGAATCCACCTCCCACATCGATGCAAGTTTTGATGCCAGGTCGTTGATGTTCATTATGTTTTCCCTCAAATCATGTTGTAGTAGCTCATTGTTGGTGATAAAAATAAGCAGTGGGCACCTGTGAATTGACAACTTTGTAAGGCCTGCTGGAAGATATGATAGTTTCTTCAAATTTGGAACATTTTTTATATGCAGCCTAGAGCAATGCCGAAGCAGCTCGGTATCAGGTGGTAGTCCTTCTAACAAACTGCAACTAGCAAGCCCAAAACTACCCAAATTCTCAAAATAGGATCCCTCAAGTAACCACCTTGGATATGTGCCAGATTTGTAACCTTTGATTGTGAGGCCACTCAGCTGGGGTGGCGGTCTCAGACCTTCTAGAATATCCAAATGTGAATTGTCCGTTGCATCCATGTCATTCTGGCAACTCCAGACAAACTTCAACACTTCAAGGTGTTTTTTCTGATATAACTTCGACTCTAAGGCCTCATCCTTTCCAGTGGCATTCTCAAGATTTTTTATTCTTAAACTGCCATGAAGCTGATTCAAGTTCTTCAGCTGTCGCAACTCATATCCTTCCTTCTTTTGCACAGAAAAGACATAAATGTGTTGTAGCGAAGTTAGCTTGCCTATGTTCGGAATTTGGCAAATAGGCCTTTCACCCACGAAATCATCAGTGTATGCATACGCTCCTAGATGGCGTAACTTACTTAAATTGCAGAGTTTCTTAGGCAAACCTGCCACCATGCAGTTTAACCAAAGTAATTGTAAGTGGTAGAGAGTACATAATGATCTAGGCAATTCAGAAACTAACGTTCTGATGAGATTCAAATATCAGAGGTGCTTCAGCTGACCAATAGATTCTGGCAACTTGCTGCTGTTGTAAAATGACAAATACAATACACGCAGTTTTCTTTGGTTCCGTAGCATGTGGTCAAAAAGATCACTTGCATCATCCATTAGTGGATCGATGCAGATAATAGTGCGTAAATGATGTAGCTTGTAGATAATTTGATTATGCTTTTGCATACTCTCAACATGAACAGATAGATGTCGAACAGTGCATGGTATTTCTGTCACATTATCATCTTCCAATCTGAAGCAGTCTTCTCTAGAGAGTGACTGCCAAATCATGAAGGATATCATGCATGACATAGTACGAATCATACCTTTCAGAAACCAATTGGAAGAATGATCCAGAGACCATATCATTGACGTAATCCATCCCAACATCTTCCAATGTTTTCCTACTCGAATTGCACGAACCAACAAAGCCTTCTGCGACCCAAAGGTGAACCAACTCATCAGGTTTATATCTATGACCTTTAGGAAATAAGCTGCAATACAAGAAGCACCTCTGAAGATATGGATCTAACTTCTCGTAACTCCACAACAGAACGGTGAAGGGCTCACTTAAATCTCTGAAATTTTGTGCAGCTTTCCATTCAGTGATTTCTTTTTTTCTGCTCAATCGGGAACCCAAAACTTTTGCTGCTAAAGGACACTGTCCAAGCCTTTTAGCAATCTCTTTTGCGGTATGTTCTAGCTTCATGCGCAATAGCTGGTCTTCGATTTCTGCTCCAGAGAAAGCATAGTGTTTGAGGAGTGCCAAGAACTCAGCATCCTCCATGTTTTCCAAATGATAGACATGTTCACAACAAACAGCAGCCGGAAGTGGTTCACATCGAGATGTTACCAAAACTTTGCTTCCTGACTTTTTAGAGACTAATGGAGCCAGGAGTTGCTCCCACTCAGTCTCACTATCAGATTTTTCAAACCAAACATCATCCAAAACAAGTAGGAATTTTTGTGACCCTTGTAATATATCATGTAATTTGCATTGGAGTGTATCGAGATTATCAAGACGTGGGCACTCCCCCTTTTTTGCGGACTCAATAATCTCTCGCGTGTGACAATGGACATCAAGTTTGCGTGAGATGCAGACCCACATCTTGACATCAAAGCAGCTAGGGCTGCAAGGGCGCTGGGGGAGGCCGGCCGCGGGGCTTCGCCCACGGCCGGCAAGAGAGAAGGGATTTCCTTCTAATCTCTTGTTTGATTAGATTGATATATCTCCTCTCATTATATAAAGAGGTTTGACTTGGCCCCTAAGCAAGCGACTAATTAACTCTAATGGGCTAAGGCCCAATAGGCCCTTGACTCCTCTAACACTACACCCCACCTAGACATGCAGCTCGTCCTCGAGCTGCGACCTAACAATGATGCTAACTATGGCTTCACTAGACACAAACTGAACACCTAAGAACAAGCCTTTTACATCTCGGCTTATTTCAAATAAACTCGACTCTTTATTCTTGACTCCTGAAGATGCGGCGGACACCCTCCGCGTGCTGGACAGGCTCGTGTAGCCGCCTGGATCCCATGGAGACCATCGAAACGAGAGGGTTGCACGGGTACGGCTGTCTAGAATCAAACGCAACAGCGACCAGCGGAGACGACCTCGTGGCGGCCGACAGCGAAACGCGGCAGCGCTAGGCAGTGCGTCTCCGCCGGTGACAAAGAGGAGTGCGCTTCTTCTATCATCACTCCCATAGAACTGGAGTGCGCCGCCTGCGGGAACAGCACCATGCTCGCGCCTGGAGACAGCAACGGGTCGGCGCGGTTGTTGTTGGTCGTTCGACGGGGCGAGGTCGTGCCCCCGTAATCGCACCGTCGCAGACTGACAATCACTCTTCTGCGCAAGCGCCACTTGCACGGTTGCTGCCGCAGTGGCGATCTAATCGCCCGACTGTGCACCTGTGAATGGAGGCACCGGCACGCCGAGGACGAGGCCCGCCGACTGCGCGCCCGTGGATGAGGGCACCGACGCCGGCTGTGCGCCAATGTTATGGACGAGGGTCGCCATCCACTCATCGAAGGCGCCTGTGGAAGGTGCAGGCTGCTGCGCAGGCAAGGGCGCCACAGTGGCTGTGGCGGTGGTGAACACGGGCGGAGCTGCGGAGACAGGGCCAGCATAGCCCAAGGGTGTGTGCCGAGCGGCGTGGAGATGGGCACGGCGGCGTAGGATCCGGCCGGCCCCGTGGACAGCGGCGGCGTCGAGAACGGCGGGGGGAAGGGCTGCTGGACGAGTCCCGCCCAAGCCGCCTGCATGGACGCGATGTTGCGGTTGATGTCGATGATCGCAGCCGCCAAGGACTCGAGCGTGAGCGGTGCAGCAGACATCGTCGAGCCTTCCGAGACCTCGGAGGCTGCAGATTGGAGCGGCGCGGTGGAGGTAGATGGTGGTGGTGGGAAGGACATGGCGACGTAGGATCCAGCCATGGTCTCTGATACCAGATGTTATGTGGCCAGTTGGGATGGAGATGAGAGGGCGTGCTATAGTACCGTGGAGCTACAGTGTCTGCGGGTACTGTTTATGGCGGCGGCGGCTAGGGCTGCAAGGGCGCTGGGGGAGGCCGGCCGCGGGGCTTCACCCACGGCCGGCAAGAGAGAAGGGATTTCCTTCTAATCTCTTGCTTGATTAGATTGATACATCTCCTCTCATTATATAGAGAGGTCTGACTTGGCCCCTAAGCAAGCGACTAATTAACTCTAATGGGCTAAGGCCCAATAGGCCCTTGACTCCTATGGTGCCGCTCAATCTTCTTCGCTGGCCGGCCTCGCCGTCCCCGATTCCATCATGGGCGATTGGCTCGGCCGCTCCTCCGGTCTTCGCCACTACCGTCACCCAAGCAGCCACCGCGCCCGCGTCGTCATCAGCAGTGCCGCAGGTCCTCTCCGGGGGGGTCGACGCCTCCCTCCCCGGGGCACCCACAGCAGCGGATCAGTCCACAATCTTTGGCGCCCAGGCTGCTCCCAAGTTCTACAAACTCGAGTTCCCCACGTATGACGGCTCCGTCGACCCGCTCAATTGGTTGAACCAATGTGAGCAATTCTTCCGAGGACAGCAGACGATGGCTTCGCAGCGCACCTGGCTCACGTCCTATCACATGAAGGGCGCTGCACAGACATGGTACTACGCCCTGGAACAAGACGAGGGCATGCCACACTAGGAGCGCTTCCGGGACCTCTGCTCCCTCCGCTTTGGGCCGGCTGTACAGGGCACTCGCTTGGCCGAGTTGGCACGTCTGCCGTTCCTCTCCACCGTGCAAGACTACTCCGAGCGCTACAACGCCGTCCTGTGCCATGCCCGTGACCTCTCCCCTCGACAAAAGGCGGAGTTGTACGTGGGGGGGCTATCGGACCAGATCAAAGTGCATGTGGAGATGCGCACGCCGCGGGACCTACAATCTGCCATGTACTTGGCTCGGGCGTTCGAGCGCTGCGTGGCCGTTCCAGCGCCCCCTGCTCCTCAGCAGGGCAACCGTCCTCCTCAACGCCAGGGGCTACCGCCCCTCCCTCGCGTGCCGGGTGCGGCTCCAGTCCTGGGGGGCGTGCTGCCCCCTCCAGTAGTCGGCCCAGCAGCGGCCAACGCGCCTGCTGCGCGTCCGTTCCGCCGCCTCACCCCGGCGAAGATGGCTGAGCGCCGCCGACAAGGGCTCTGTTTTAATTGTGACGAGCCTTATGTTCGCAGCCACGTCTGCCAGCGCCTGTTCTACGTGGAGTGCGACGACTTCATCGACGACATCGCGACTGATGACGCTGCTGCGGCTGCCGTCCACTTGGAGGAACCGGCGGCCCCGGAGCTCGCTGGGGCTAATGCTTTCGTCGTCTCTCTTCATGCTGTTGCAGGGATCAGGCCGGCAAACTCCATGCTCGTGCCAGTCACCATCAATGGAGAGCGCTTCCTCGCCCTCCTTGACACCGGGTCCACGCACAACTTCCTCCAGGGTGCTGCCATGCGCCGTCTGGGGCTCTCTCCATCCGGTGGCGAGGATCTTCGCGTCACAGTTGCTAATGGTGACCGCCTAGCCTGCGCGGGGATCGCTCGCGCCGTCCCCATCCGCATCGCTGACGAGGACTTCATCATTACGTGCGTTGGTCTAGACCTCGGTGGGTTCGACTTCATCCTCGATTTCGACTTCCTTCGGACGCTGGGACCCATCTTGTGGGACTGCACTGCCCTCACCATGGCGTTCTGGCGCGACGGTCGGTGTGTCACTTGGCAAGGCATGGGTGGCTCAGCAACGCCTACCGACCAGCAGCGCTCGGCCACAGCCGCGGTCACCGCCGACCCGGCGCTGCCCCTGCTGGACAGCCTCCTTCAGCAGCACGGTGCCATCTTCGACGAGCCCCGCGGGCTCCCTCCGGCGCGCCCCTACGACCATTGCATTCACCTGCTGCCCGGTACCGCGCCGGTGGCGGTGCGCCCTTACCGCTACCCCCAGCTCCAGAAGGACGAGCTGGAACGTCAGTGTGCGGAGATGCTCGCGCAAGGCATCATTCGACCGAGCACCTCGCCGTTCTCTGTGCCCGTTCTCTTGGT
The DNA here is from genome assembly GCF_019320115.1 of Miscanthus floridulus. NCBI lineage: Eukaryota > Viridiplantae > Streptophyta > Magnoliopsida > Poales > Poaceae > Miscanthus > Miscanthus floridulus. The sequence goes on along the minus strand of NC_089594.1, from coordinate 15,274,207 downwards.
GCGGAAACAAGACAAGTCCTAGCGCTTCTGCATCGACTATCGTGCCCTCAACGCCAAGACCGCCAAGGACAAGTTTCCGATTCCAGTGGTGGACGAGCTGCTTGATGAGCTCCATGGTGCGCGTTTCTTCACCAAGCTAGATTTGCGCTCTGGTTATCACCAGGTGCGCATGCACCCCGACGACGTCGCTAAAACGGCGTTCCGCACGCACCATGGCCACTACGAGTTCTTGGTGATGCCGTTCGGTCTCTCCAACGCTCCAGCTACCTTCCAGGCGTTGATGAATGATGTCCTCCGGCCGTATTTGCGTAGGTCTATGCTGGTATTTTTTGATGACATCCTGATCTACAGTTCCTCCTGGGCCGAACACCTGCAACATGTCAACATCGTCCTCCACGCCCTGCGAGCGCACAACCTCCACCTCAAGCGCTCCAAGTGCTCCTTTGGCGCTGCGTCCGTGGCTTATTTAGGCCATGTTATCTCCAAGGACGGAGTGGCCATGGACGCGGACAAGGTCGCGGCGGTTCATGCATGGCCGACCCCATGCTCCGCCCGCCGTCTCCGAGGCTTCCTAGGCCTCGCCGGCTACTACAGGAAGTTCATTAAGGATTTTGGCATCATTGCTGCCCCGCTGACACGTCTCTTGCGGCGAGACGCGTTTGCTTGGGACGACGACGCGACCACGGCATTTGAGGCACTGAAGACTGCCCTCACTACGGGGCCAGTCTTGCAGATGCCTGACTTCGACAGGCTCTTCATCGTGGATTGTGACGCGTTGGGTGCGGGGTTTGGTGCCGTCCTTCACCAGGGCGCTGGACCCCTCGCCTACTGCAGCCGGCCTTTCGCTGTCCGCCATCTCAAGCTTGCGGCTTATGAGCGCGAACTCATCGGGCTGGTGCAAGCCGTTCGTCATTGGCGACCGTATTTGTGGGGGCGTCACTTTTTGGTCCGTACTGATCATTACAGTCTTAAATTTTTGCTTGACTAGCGCTTGTCCACAGTTCCCCAGCATCAGTGGCTTAGCAAGCTTTTCGGCTTCGACTTCGCGGTGGAATATCGCCCGGGCCGCCTCAACACCGTGGCCGACGCACTGTCCCGGCGTGACGCCGAGGCTGTGGACGCTGCAGCAGGCACGGGCGCGGCCAGGGCCATCTCTGGGCCGTCCTTCGCCTTCCTGGATGCGGTCCGCAACGCTACAGCCAACGCCCCGGACGCGCAGCAGCTGCTGCATCGCCTGCACGCGGGCGACTTGGCGGCGCCATGGCGCGCGGACGCCGGGTTGCTGCTGCATGGCCGGCGTATCTTCGTACCCGACGTCGGTGACCTGCGCCACCAAGTCCTACAGCTGGCCCATGCGGCTGGACATGAGGGTGTACAGAAGACTCTCCACCGCCTCCGCACCGACTTCTACATCCCAGGGGATTGCTCCCTAGTACAGGACTGGGTGCGCACTTGCGCGACGTGCCAGCGCAACAAGACGGAGGCATTCCAGCCGGCCGGGCTGCTCCAGCCGCTGGAGGTGCCTGACCAAGTCTGGGCCGACATCTCCATGGATTTCATCGAAGAGCTGCCCAAGGTGGGCGGGAAATCCGTCATCCTCACCGTCGTCGACCGCTTCTCCAAGTACACACATTTTATTGCGCTTGGGCACCCCTACACAGCTACCTCCGTCGCTCGCGCCTTCTTCGACAACGTCGTCCAGCTCCACGGATTCCCTTCGTCGATCGTCAGTGATCGGGACCCGTGTTCACTGGCCATGTCTGGCGGGATCTCTTCCAGATGGCGGGCGTCAAGCTTCGCATGAGCACCGCCTTTCATCCTTAGACTGACGGCCAGTCGGAGGTGGTCAACAAGGTGATTGCCATGTATCTCCGTTGTGTTACAGGTGACCGGCCAAGGGCGTGGGTGGACTGGCTGTCGTGGGCGGAGTATTGCTACAATACCTCCTTCCACACGGCCCTTCGGATGACTCCCTTTGAGGTGGTGTACGGCCGCCCTCCTCCGCCTATTCTGCCATACAGGCAGGGGTCGGCGAGGACCGACGCCGTCGATAGCCTTCTCCGCGACCGCGATGAGCTGCTGGCAGAGGTGCGCCAACGACTCATACAGGCGCAACAGCTGTCCAAGAAGTACTACGACGCCGGGCACTGCGATGTGGAGTTCCAGGTGGGCGATTGGGTGTGGCTGCGCCTCCTCCACCGCACCGCACAGTCCCTCGACCCGCGGGCTAAGCGCAAGTTGGGTCCTCGCTATGCTGGTCTGTTCCAGGTGCTGGAACGCATTGGCCATGTCGTGTACCGCCTCCAGCTGCCTGAGAACGCCCGCATCCACGACGTCTTTCACGTTGGTCTCCTGAAGCCTCACCGCGGCGACCCTCCAGCGACCCCGACCAGTCTCCCTCCGGTCATGGATGGCCGGCTGCTTCCTGCTCTGGCGCGGGCTCTCCGTGCGCTTCAGCGCCGTGGTGTGTGGCAGGTGTTGATCCAGTGGCACGGCCTCCCTGAAGACGACGCTACGTGGGAAACCCTCGACGAGTTCCGCGACCACTTCCCCGACTTCCAGCTCGAGGACGAGCTGTTTGCGCAGGCGGAGAGAGATGTTATGACCGGCGTCACATATACCAGGCGGAGGCCCATTAGTGGCTGAGCTTGTGCGCCGGCATTAGGGGGCTAACAGCCCATATTATCTATTATTTAGCCTATTTATTAGATATATCCCTTATTTGTGAAAGCTATATATATGGCTTGTAAGACATTTGGATAATTAGGCAGAAACAATCTATTGTTTCCGGCTTCCCCTGGGAGCCGGGAGTTCCTAACCCTAGCCGCATCTACTGTTCGCGACTGAACAGTGTCGCCGTTACTGTAGCTACGCGAGGGTTAGGGCTACAGCCGCAGCCGCCCATCCTCCACCACGGCGTCCAGCCGCCGGCAGCGAGGTTCCCAGCCTGTTCCACCTCCCTCTCATCCCTACAGACTCCGTGATCTACGCGGTAGGATTTTATGATACAAGATGAATTTGTCTCAAGGTGGAGTTTGTTGGAGTTGTTCCAAATTCACTCCAAGATATAGGCCGGGCTTCTGACGGAGCGGAGCGGAGGCCCATCGCCGGAGGCTTGGGCCGGAGTTCGCGTCGAGGCGAAGCTACCGGTGAGAAGGCGCGGTGGCCGTCGGATCAAGATTACACCGGGTTGGACAACAACGCCCTTAGGCTTAGCGGTTCAACTCATTTGTATCTAGGAGCAAAACTGGGAATGTGTAATAGCCCTGTTAAATAGGATGAGGGAGCCCCCATCTCCCTCACCTCTCTCCCACTCTCATTCCTCCCTTCTCCCTAGGGTTAGGTTTTCTAGTGTTTCTTGAGAGAGGTCAAAAATCTGAGAATTTGTGGTTCTATGCTGTGATTTGGAGTGGGAAAGGAGGCCCAAATCCTCCTCGTGTCCTCTGGATTCCTCATTTGAAGCTGTGATTTTCGTTCATCGTGTTCTTAGGTTTTTTTCCCATTTTTCGTTCTTGTTACGATCTGATTTTGCCGGAGTTTGAGTCAATCCCAGTTGATGAATTTTCGGGAATAGATTTGTATCAAGTCAAATTTGATCTATGCAAAGTGTGGGAGCCAATCCTTTTGATTTGAGTTGGATTCTGATGATTTTGAGGTCGCCCCTTTTTCCTGTTCTTGCGTTCGTGAAGGGCGTCGTTCTCTGTTCGTAGTGCTCGTTGGGCACAGGTTTGGGCAAACAGATGAAGGGGCTGAAGGCCACCGGTGCAGGCTCGCCTGCAGCTGCGTACGCCGTGCGCCCCCAGGTCTGAGTCGTAGCTCGCCATCGCCCTGCTGTCGCGTGTGTGGAATCTTGTGCCATCGGCTCTGTTCTGTCCTCGTTTTCGTTCTCCTCTCTTTTCAGGACCGGCACCGAGCAAACAAGCACAGCTGTGTGCTCGCCCCTGGTGGGCAGCTCGACGAGCTGAGGTCCAGCGCTGAGCAGACTAGGCGCTCGCTCAGCACAGCTTCTGGTGTTCTCCCGTGATTTCCGGAGCTCGCTCGTCTCTGGTTGGCCGTGCTCAGTACCAGTGCTTCAAACATCAATCGATGCTCATCCAGGAACCACCTATGCCTGCACACCACCAATAGCAGGAGCAGCTCTCGTGATTTTTAATGTTGGTTTTTGAAAACGTCTCAATCAAGCAATAGTGTTTGTGAATTTAATTCCTTTCCTCGTGCATGAATTGAGCAGAGCAGAGGCAGCCATACCATCATGAGCACTTAGCTGTGCAGGCCCGAGAGGCCCAGGCCGATGTGCTACCTCTTCTCTCTCTATTCTGTGTTGAACGAATTTTCAGGGGATTTTCCGGTCAAATTTTTCAAGCCCTGATTTTTTGTTTTGCGCACAGCTTGATCGTTTGTAATCCGAATCGAGTTCCGTCTGTTGCGTTGGTTTTCTACCGTTCCGAGGAATTTTTCTAGATACTCTCATCACTAGTTGGTTTGGGTATTTTTATTTCGGGAACTCACTTACGTTTGGCGGTGTTTTTGAGACAGCGGCCTAAAAGTTTCGCGAGAAATTTTACGGCTCCCATTCAACCCCTTCTGATCGCCGTTTCCGATCCTTCAAAAAAATATCAGCAAGGCTTTGGCCTTGTACTACTTGGATTGGATGAGTTATCGTGCAATGCTTTTTATCCTTTAGCTGAGCACTAGCATAGGCATCACAGCAGGAGTTAAGATTCTTGCTTTCCAGATCTGTAGTTTTGCAACTCACACACTGCCTAAACAACTTATAGGAAAAACAAGTCTTTGCCAAGAACAGCATTTGCAACTGAAACGCTGTGTAAACATAGCCCAAATGAACAGCAAGGCGCACATACTGCCACCTCACCTATATCCAGGAAACGGTGGAATCTGGTCACCTCTCACATGGAAAATCACATAAGAATAATTTTTTTATTCCATAACCCATATAATTCACCATATATGAACTGATAAAAACACAAAAAGGATAGAAATTTTTTTGACTAACCACTGACCAGTGTACTAGGGCTTTGTGAGAGGAATCAGCCGTGACGCCAGGCTCGTCGGGGCTGTACTAGAGTTGTCGGTTCCTCGAGCACGGCCGCGCGCCCCGCAACTGCCGCAATACAAGTAATCCCCGAGGCGGCGAGACCTGACTCCGGCCAGACCGGCGACACGGAGGGTTCAGCGCTCGGCCTTGTGCGGCGCTGGCGCTGGCGCCGGAACACAAGAGAAGGGCCGAACGGGGGGGGGGGGGGGGGGGGGGGGGCGGGGCGACGCTGAACAAAACTGGGACAAATATTGCGGTACAAACTCATCTATTTGGGACGGCCCATCTCGTCTTCGTCGCTCATTTGAAGCAGAGTAGCAGAACGGCAACTATAAAAACGGCAACGCGCTCCCCTTCCTCGGCTTGAATAAGTTAGGCACATGAAAGTGAAAACTCAGCACACATGACATGAGCAAACACCAACGACGACGACGGAACCACGGAAGCAAAGAAAATACGAATTTATTACAAGCACACCACTCGTCGTTGGCAATCGCTGTTTTCAATATATATTCGAAACTTTGCAGAGCCACATGAGAGTATAGCTGTTCTTATTACAAACAATCGACCAATTGGCCTCAAAGCGATAACCACAGTTTTTATCTTCTTCGTTGGAGGCTTATTCTACCACTAGAGAAATATGTGCTGGCAATTATTAATGAGCAACGAAGGAATAACAGGACAAGTGAAATGGTATAGGAGAAACAAACACCTGAGAATCCATGGGACTGACGGAGGCCTTCCAGTTCACGGTGGCCGGGGCGCCGGGCAACATAAGCAGCGATGGGTTGCCTTTTGGCTTGAACTGGGTGCCGCCTGCTGCGGAGATGACTTAGTGACCTCGAGGTGGCTGTTTGGAACATTGAAGTATGTCAAATATTGGAAAACATAATTAGTCCTGGAGAATCGAGAATGACAGTGGAGCCTTTACCTTCTTATTTCTTTTCACACAAGTGGAAAGTCTAAAGAAGCAAGTTCAATACTAGTAGAAGGTCTTCCAGCGGATGTGCGAAATCTTTGGCCAGCTTTCTCCATCAGGTTCTCGGCAGTTCTTCTTCAAGACGGGGCAACCCCCTATACTTATGCGCTGGAGGGAGGACGGCAGATCTGGTAAAGATGTTATGTTGGGGCAATAAGAGATACGAAGATTCTGCAGACTGGAGACAAATTTCAGATTTCTTGGCAGGGACTCCATTTTGCACCTCCAAAATGACAGCGTCTTGACAGATGAGAGATTTGCGGGTTCTTCAAATGAAACTGACGGCTCCTTGCAATCATAAAGACTAAGATACGACGGGACTCTAAACCCTTCAGCCATGAGCATGTGGTGGAGCAATACGGAGCTACTAACAGTGAGCTCTTCCTGGACACGGAACTGTGAGATGTGCTTGGCAGTGAGGTTTGGAACATCTAGCAAACATAGGACCTTAAGGTGCAGGGAAGACAGGCCTTCAAGCGAGCACAGATCAGGGAGACACACTAGATGTAATGATTCAAGGGCGGTCAGGTGGCCAATCGATAAGGATGGGGAGCTTCTGCAACCATAAATGCGAAGATCCTTCAGGTGCGGCAAGCCATTAATGAATGAATCAGCTGGAAGTATGCAGCCACGTATGCTGAGCATATCAAGGTTGAACGACATAAATTCTGCTCCACGTGCCAGCTCTAAACAAGGGCAATCCATACAGTTAAGACTGGAAAGAGATGGAGCAGCATGTAAGCCCCCCAGTGATCTGAGACACCAACAAGCAGTGATTTCAATCCTCTCAAGCTTTGTCAAATGCTCATACACCTCGTGTGACGGAAGTGCAGTTAAGACCATATTATAACCCAATTCTAAGGTTCTCAGTGAAGTGAGGCCACCAAGGCAAATAGCCAAACCGTCATCTGTAATACTACATGAAGAAAGACAAAGTTCACGAATTCCAGATGGTAGAACCAGCGGCAGCTCCGTGGTCCTTCCATAAATGCCTCTTATCCTCTGCTCATGGCAAAAAAGCCATGCCTTGATGATATTTTCTTTCACCGATATTGTATCTCCTTCCTCTAGGCCACTTTCAATAATTTGAAGATGTTGTGATATATCATCACCCATCTGCGTTGTCAACTGCTTCAGAAATGAATTGTCCACTGATAGTACGCTCCTAATACGTGATCCTGAATCCACCTCCCACATCGATGAAAGTTTAGACGCCAGGTCATCTGCCTTCATTATATTTTCCCTCAAGTCATGTTGCTCGAGCTGATTTTTGGTGACAAATGTAAGCAGTGGGCAGCCGTGGATTGACAAATCTGTAAGGCTTGCTGGAAGACATGATAATGTCTTCAAATTTGGAACGTCCCGTAGATACAGACAAGAGCAATGCTGAAGGAGCTCTGTATCTGGTGGTAGGCCTTCTAGCAAGCTGCAGTTATCAAGCCCAAACCTTTCCAAATTTTCAAAATAGTATCGCTCAAGTAACCACCTAGGATATGTGCCAGATTTGTAACCGTTGATTGTGAGCTTACTCAGTTGGGGTGGCGGTCTCAGACCTTCTAGAATATCCATTGCATCCATGCCATCCTCGGAACTCCACTCAAGCGTCAACTCTTTAAGGAGATATTTCTGATATAGCTTCGACTCTAAGGCTTCATCCTTTCCAATGACATTCTCAAGATTTGTTACTCTTAAACTGCCACCAAGCTCATTCAAGTCCTTCAGCTGTCGCAACTCATATCCTTGCTTCTTTTGCACAGAAAAGACATATATCTGCTGTAACGAAGTAAGCTTGCCAATGTTGGGAATTTGATCGTTGCACCCTTCCAGATGCCGTAACTTACTCAAATTACAAACTTTGTCAGGCAACCTCCCCACACTGTGGTTTAACCAAAGTAACTGTAAGTGGTAAAGAGCACATAATGATCTAGGCAATTCAGAAATCGTTGTCTTTCTGAGGTCCAAATACCGAAGGTGCTTCAGCTCACCAACAGATTCAGGTAACATGCTGCTGTTGTAAAATGACAAATGCAATACACGCACCTTCTTCAGGTTCTGCAGTATCTGATCAAAAATAACAGTTGCATTATCCATTAGTGGATAGATGCAGATAACAGTGTGTAAATGCTGTAGCTTGTAGATAACTTGCTTATGCCTTTGCATACTCTCAACAGAAACAGATAAATGTCGAATAGTGCATGGTATTTCTGTCATATTATCATCTTCTAATCTGAAGCAGTCTTCTCTAGAGAGTGACTCTGCCAAATCATGAAGGATGTCATGCATGACATAGTAATCACCATAATACCTGTCAGAAACCGATTGGAAGAAAGATCCAGAGACCATCTCGTTCAAGTAATCCCTCCCAACATCTTCCATTGTCCTCCTACTCATATTGCACGAATCAACAAAGCCTTCTGCCACCCAAAGGTGAACCAACTCATCAGGTCTATATCTATGACCTTTTGGAAATAAGCTGCAATACAAGAAGCACCTCTGTAGACGTGGATCTAACTTCTCATAACTCCACAACAGAGATGTGAAGGGCTCACTTAAATCGTTGAGCTTTAGTGCAGCTTTCCATTCAGTGATATCTTTTTTTCTGCTCAATCTGGAACCCAGAACTTTTGCTGCCAAAGGACATTTTCCAAGCCTTTTAGCAATCTCCTCAGCAATATGTTCTAGCTTTGTGCGCAACAGCTGGTCTTGAATTTCTACTCCAGAGAAAGCATGGTGTTTAAAGAGACCCAAGAACTCAGCATCATCCATGTTTTCCAAACGAACAACTTGTTCACAGCATACAGCGGCCGGGAGCATTTCACCTCGAGAAGTCACCAAAACTCTGCTTCCCGACTGTTTAGAGACTAATGGAGCGAGGAGTTGCTCCCACTCTGACTCATTATGAGATTTTTCAAACCAAACATCATCCAAGACAAGTAGGAATTTCTGTGACTGTTGCAGTATGTCTCGTAGTTTGCACTGGAGAGTATCAAGATTATCAACACATGGGCACTCCCCCTTTTTCGCAGACTCGATGATCTCCTGTGTGTGACGTCGCACATCAAGTTTGCGTGAGATGCAGATCCACATCCTGACGTCAAAGCATTCTTCAATCCTCCTGTCATTATAGACATACTGTGCTAAGGTGGACTTCCCCATTCCTCCCGTTCCAACAATGGCCAAACTTGAGTACCTCGATGAACTTGCCTCTTCAGTTGTGGTCTTGCCGAGAAGAAAATCAACTATACGATCACGATCTCTGTCGCGACCGAAAACCTTTGAAGTGGGAAGTGATGTTGTTGTAGGAACAACGGTTCCAGGTACAGCTGGTGTCCAGTCGACGGTATTGCCATGTGGTAAGCCAAGAAGATCGCGAAGCTCCTTGGCTTCAAGCAGGATATCCTTGAGTTCTTTCATCTTGTTAATTAGCTTTCTGTTCTCTGGCAACAAGTTGCGTGCCCTACTCTTAGCAGCACGAAGTGGCTTCATGATGGTCGATGCAATGGAGGAGGCTTCATCCTCCCCTACCATGGGATCCTTCCCACTCTTTGCCTTGCGCTTGAGGAGGTTGTACTCATGCTCATCCAGCAGGTCCTCAGCATCATAGAAGGCTTCTTTGAGCCTCCGGATCCATGCCTCCAGCTTGCCCCTGTGGGAGCTCCTCTCTGCCGCTTGAATCACCAGGTCAAACTGTGGCAAGACAGTGGCTTCTAGTTTTTGGAGCTCACGCACCAAGTCCGCGCTGAGGTAATCTGTAGCATCAGCTAGGAGCTTGTTGATGATTGGCGATGCTACCCACCTTAATCCAGAGAGCGCCAAGTCTGCCATGGATGCAGTGGTTTGTGCTTCCCCTTCTTTTCTGAGCGAAGAGATCTTGGATGTAAGTGTTTCCAGATGAAAAGAAGATGACAGGGTGAATTGGTAATGGAAGGAACACAATAGATGAATGGATGGACGGTGCGAATCAGAAAGAAAGCTGGTTTTTTTTTTTATTATGGATGAGGTGCTTCTGCAGAGGGGAAATAACTGGTATGTAATCGGAGGAAATTTTTGAACCAAGATGCAAGTTTTTCCAGATGAAAAGAATAGGACAAAGCGAAGCACGAAATGTTTGGGTTTTGCAGGGACCTAAATTAAGCAACGATGGGAAAAAAAATTGAAGGCGAAATACTGTTTTTCTTCCTTTTTTTGGGGGGATTTTCAAGTTTTTGTTTTCTGGTAGGGACGAAATGAATGAGTACAAGAAATGAACGAGTAGATGATGTGGGGTGCGAGTGTGTCTAGTGACCGAGAAAATCAGGACAAGGTGGATGAAACATGAACAGAATAGATGAAAGGATGGACGATGGGAAGTAGAAACAAAACTGTTTTTGTAATACGGATGAGGTGGTTCTGAAGAGGGGAAACAACTGTTGAAGACAGCAAAGGAGTCGAAGGAACACCTGGAATAAAAAAGACGAGATAAAATTACTGAAACTGAAAGAATAAATGAAGAACAGAGAACAAACCGATTATTTTCCTTTCATTTCTCGTTTGTTATATGAACATAGGAAAATAGCTAACAAGTTGGCACAAGAAATCTTACACCAACTGGCGCAGGAAGCAACGTCTCCGGAGCAAGCTTGGACGACGAGCGCGAGGTCGCCGGAGGGATGGACTGGACTCTGGAAGAAGCACTGTAATGCAAGAGAATGAGACGCAAGGCTCAAACAGCCAGTCAGCTGCAGATCTGATCCAGTAGTACACCGGCAAAGGGAGGAAGCGCAGTAGCAAAATATTCAGGCCACTTCTCAGAACGTTATTCTATTTTTTTTCTCTTATTACTTAAGGGACCAGTTGCAGTTTTATAAGTTGAGATGAGTTGGGCTTACTGAAAACTAGCTATTGTTTATGGATCACTCGCTGATTATTGCACAAGTGGTCTTTAGCTCCATTGCTGGCCGGTGGCCTTTCAAGCTTTCAAAGTACCACTCTCTCAGGTCTGAATGCTATGATCAAAAATAGAATATGACACCCTTGGTCTTCGTTCTATATTATATTATATGAAGTTGTGTCAGCTTTCCCTGTGGGGGCTCTTCGTTTTATAAGGTGTATTATATGAATGATGTGTCAGTTTTTTGAGCTCACGAACCATGTTCACGCTGAGCTAAGCTGAATCGTTAGCCAGAAGCTTGTTGACAATTGGCGATGCCGCCTACCTTAAGTCACCGAGTGCCAAGTCTGCCATGGAATTGCATTATTGCAGTAGTGCGCTCACCTTTCTTTTGTGGGTAATGTGATCTTTGGATGCAAGTGCTATATGATGAAATGAAGAGGACAAGGGATATTTAATTATTTCCCATCCTCTGTTCGCTTCTCTTATAATCCATCTTTTTCAGCTTGTTTTTTCAGCCGGAACAGTGTTTTTCTCTAACAACAAATTAGCCGGAACAATATTTCGACTTGTTTTTTCAGAGAAGCGAACGGGGCCTATATATGACAACTTCCGTTTGGCAGTTTTATGACGCACCTTACATATTTGCTATCAGAGAGATAAAAACATCGGACATCCACTATGAGAGCGCTATGGGAAATGACCCTTTTGCAACTGTCTTACCTTTTCTCTTTAGCCACAGCCAAACCCTGCTCTCCTCTTGCTAGTGTGGGGCCTGCCGCCTCTCCCACTTAGGCTCCGACAACAATGCATCATAGCCTGCGCCCTTGCCATCCTCCTTCATGCCCACCTGTTGCGCCATGTTTGCCACATCGTCGTCACCACTTTGCCCGTCGTATCACCTCCTCCACGACCGCACCTACATGGAGGTGGTCATTGCCGTGCACGTCCTCGGACTCATGCAGCCCGATGACTACCACCTCCTTCTAAATGGTGGCAGGGAAAAATACTATTTAACATCTCACTATTAGCAGTTGTCTACTTTACCCCCTCATCTATAATGACAAGTGGATAATTTAGATGTAAAATTAGGTGTAACTTTATGTATTTTTTATAATGGCCGATGTGGGTAATTTTTTAATGAAATTTAATAGAACCCATATTATTATAGATGATTATTATAGTTTACCAAATTAAAGGAAAAATTATGTTCTTGGTTATTATGTGAATTTCTAGAATTTTTTGTTTCTAACGTGTCCGGCGAGAATTAACGTGGAGGCTACATTGAAGCCCCCAATTAGTAATAGTTAGGAGTTGTTTTTTATTATCTTTCATAATAGTAGGTGGGTAATTTAGATACAAAGTTAGGAGACCATTTTAAATTATCTTACATAAGGATAGATGTAGGTAATTTAAATGCAACTTATGGGGTTAATTTGAATTATCTTTCGTAATGATAGTGTGTAATTTATATATACAAATTGAGGGGTTATTTTGTATTATTTTTCATAATAGCATATGTGGGTGATTTAGATACAAAATTAGAGGATTCCATTATGTATTTTTTGTAATGGCTGATGTGGATATTTTATTATTAGAGATTATGATTATATTCTACCAAATTAAAGACAAGATCTTTTTATTATTGTGAGAATTTTTAAGATTTATTATTTATCTATCACGCCAGGCGAGAATTAACGTGAAGGCTTTGTCGTTAGTGCCTCTAATTAGTCATTACACACCTGTTGGCTGCTTCACGCAGGCGAGGCTAATTGAAGCCTTCAAGGAAGCTGAAGACCACCACACTCAGCAACTGAAGGATATCTATCTTGTTGCTAGGGCCAGGAGAAGGGCCTTCACCTTGGACGAGAGAGAGTTCCCAATACTAGATGGAATCCCAATTACAACCATGGAAAAAATCCAAGGGAAGAAAATAATGGACACACTTCCTGCGCCTTCCCCAACCGAGGCCTCCCATGGAATTTCCGAGATAGGGTCACCTGATGGAGAAGAGATTCTCCCACTCACTCAGCCACCACCAGGAGATGGTGCTTGTCCTCATGCCATCCTCTCGGTGGATTTCTCAAGCTCCGAAGCATGATCTAAGTGGCCACATGGCCCCCTAAGGGAATGAAGCTAATATGGTCCGAAGCTAGACCCTCAAAAGTGGTTTTAGTGATATGCCCTTACGCCTAAGAGGAGTGGATCCTAGTTCACTTTTTTTTGTAACCCCTCGTGTGAGGAGATGTACCCGTATTGTAGTGCTTGCTCTTTCCACCTACAATGTAATCCCCACCCAGTGTTGTGCTTCAAATCTAATGGTGTTAGCTGTTTAAGGGTAGTGAATCCTAATTCACTTCTTTGCAAACCCTCGCATAATGTGATGTACTGCTATTGTAGTGTTTGCTCTTTCCACATATGTAGTGTAATACTACTTAGTGTCGTCCTTTGAATCTAATCACTTCAGCAAATATTCTTTACACCAGCATGCCATTGATTTTATTTGCTGGTCTAAAATTGGTACCTTGCATGACGTCATAATGGAAAAGAAATATTAGCTTTCTTTGACATAGTTTTCGAAGGTTCGATGTATCAAGGAGACCTTTCCATTGAACACGTAATGGAAAAGACATATTAGCCTTTACTAATATATTTTTTTCCAAGATTGGATCTACCAAACAGACCACCCGCAGCGAAGCACGGGCATCAATGGCTAGTAAGAATTATTCTTCTCTGATGCAAGTAAACTAGTTTGTCAATAATTTTAGAAGTGAGTTCACTCTTGAACCGCAACAATTTTCCTACTATATTTATGGTGTTTTCTCGACCAGCTTGAGTATATGTTGTACTCAGGTCACACTAACTCATCTGGCAGCTCGTTCTGTGTCACACGAGCCGGGTCTTCAGTACCCTCGTACTCGAATCCGTAGTGCACCCTATCTTGCAGTGGCTGCACAAGGCTCGTCTGATAAAACTGGCCACAACGGTGACTCCACTCATGGTCTCGGATGGTCGGTTGTTCTCATACTCTTCCGCAGACAGAGTATCTTCCTCCCACCGTGTTCGGGATGGGAAGCCAGTAGTGCTATGTGGCTCTAGTGGTGGATGCATGTTGCCCATATAGAACCACTCAGCCCTCCATTCTCTGACAGAATCAATCAGTACATACTGCACGTATTCACCCTTCTTGCCGTTCCTAAATTGGATTCTGGCTCCTCCGATTAACGCCGGAAGCAGTCGCATCTGGCTGCGGCTTGAGCTTGAAATAGTACCGGAATAAAGTGATCGACGGAGGGATTCCAAGATAGGTTTGGCAAAGATGGACGAAGATCGATATGTGGAGAATGGAGTTTGGGGTCAGGTGATTGAGGGTTATTCTGTAGAAATGCAGCAATCCCTGCAGAAATCAGGAAGAAGGCAACCCTAATCCCCGTTTGATGAAAGGTCTAAACAGGACGATCTCACTGGGGTTGAGATTTGGTATGCGGTGTTCTCCGGGTGCCCTCCACTTCCCGAAACCTCGATTCCGGCAGGTATCCTTCATCATGGCAGCTCTACAAGATGCGCTTCCGTGGTGGTCGGCTCTGGCAAGATCTTCATCTCCGCCGCCATCTTCATCAGCTCTCTGTTCTCTACAGCAGCTTTCTTGGGTCCACTGCTCCCCTTCTTGCTCCTATCCATCAATCTGGATCTACACTCGCAGAATGTGTTCGTAGCTGGATCTAGGGTTTTGCACAGTGGTGCGCGCTTCGACGGGGTTAACCACGAAGGCGACGGCTGGTTTGTTGAATGGGGATAAAAATTTTTCCCCTCCGCAGATTCCTTTTATACATGATTTTTTCACATCCCTACGCACTTTCGACCTTTTTGCAAAAATACCACGGCGCTTCGGTTTCCGGTTATAACAAGACATTGGGGTTATTGTGCCTAACAAAGGAACGTAGCCTGATGCGGGCCGCTATGTGTGTTTCGCACTCACACTCCCTTGGCTCAATAAGCTACTTGTCTTAAAGGTTTTCTCCGACTACAGATTCTTTCAGCAAGTCAAAAGGCACTCGGGCACACTGCATAGCAGTCGGACACCAATACGGACGCATTACAAAGCTTTTTTGCAACATTTTCATAGCAAATACAAGTGTTACAAGCATTAGCCTATTCGGCTATTACAGCAACCAAGCCCCTGGTTACTACTCGGCAGGAGGTACCCGGCTTGGTG